>NW_025390770.1:0-3927 GCF_016433145.1 Gracilinanus agilis | reverse complement strand
TATTGAACTTGAATCAAGGGAAGAAAATAACCTCAGTAAAGAAAACCAACTTTCCCAACCACTCATGTGGGAAAAAGAGAGAGAGAAGGAGGAGGTTACACACAACTATATGCAAACAATATAAGCATGCAACTTGGGGATGAAAGGAAAAGAAAAGAATTCTGGGTAATGTAGTTCAGGGGTTCAAGATTTTCTAATTATACGTGAGTATCCTAGAGTAGGTTAGAGGATGGAGGGATGGTCAGGGAAGGCTTGACTTGAACCCCAAGGATGAGCTGGATTTGGCTGGTGAGTCAGAGAAGAGTTTGCCAGGTAGCATTTCATCTGAAAAAGATCAGAGTGTCTGGAGGGACCGCAAGTTTAACATGAGTCTCTGGTTTATGATGGTGGCCAAGAATGCCAGTGTTGTGGGAGGCTGTAAGAAGAGAGGCCGAGTCCAGATGGAGGAAGGTGATGGTTCTGTTGCACTTTGCCTTAGCCAGGCTGCTTCTGGAGGGAATGTGTTCAGTTTTTCATGAAGCCTTTTAAGAAGGACATTGATAAGCTGGAGTCCATGCAGAGGGATAGGAAAGGACTTCCAGATCACGCCATGGGACAATCAGGGAAGAAACCAAGAGTGTGTGCCCTAGAGACTAAGGCCACGAGGAGTCTTCACTTTTTGGAAAGGTTATCATGTGGAAGGGCAGGGCATTGGGTTTCGAGTCAGGAAGATCTGAGTTCAAATCTGGCCTCAGACACATACCAGCTGTGCAAGCCACTTAACCCTACTTGCCTCAGTTTCCTCGATTGTAAAATAGGCTGGAGAAGGAAATGGCAAATCCCTCCAGTATCTTTGCCAAGAAAACGGCAAATGGGATTACGAAGAGTCGGATGTGTTGCTGAAAGGACTGAACAACAACAACAGTCAAGTGGAAGGGGGGTGAGGCTTGTTCCACCTGGCCCCACAGGGGTGAACGGGGAGTAATGGATAGACGTTTCTGAGACACAGATGTAGGTTTGAGGTCAGGAACAAGTAGAGCTGTCCAAAAATAGAACGGATTTGCTCCGGAAGGTCGTGAGGCCCCTGTCACTCCAGGGCTCCAGGCAAAGACTAGAATAACAGAGATTCTTCTAGAGCTTCCTTATCGAAGGAGACAGCCTCTAGGGTCCCTTCTTCACCCCAGGACTCTGCCTTAAAACAACCCTGGGAGGTAGGCAGGGCAAGTATTCTTGCCCCTATTTTATAGATGAGGAAATGAAGGCTCAGAGTCACAGAGGCAGAAGAATCATGACTCGATCCCAGGGCTTCCTGACTTCAAGCCCAGCTCTGCCAGCCCGTGCTGTCCTTTCTAGACAAGAACTTGGGGTACCCGACCTGGATCAGGGACGGGTCAGCCTGGGGAGCCTTCCCTTCCTCCCCACTTTCCTCCTCCTCATTACTTGATGCCAGACCTTTTAGTGATACTAAAACATGGCTGGATAATTGAATCCTCTCTGGCTGAGGAAGCTAGAAGGGCTGTTGAAAATTAGAGTTTATCTTTAGCTCAGGGACTCTTACTTTGGAAACTGGTGACCCCAATTCTAGCCCTAAGAGTGACTCCTTTCCTAATTAATAAATCCATTAATTAATTGCACGCATATGGGGTCCATTAGAGATGTTTTCGGTGGCCTCCCGTCACCAAACGCTGGCCTTCTCCAGCAGCAGGAAACTCTTCTGGAAAATGTCACCTCAAGACAAACAGGAAGGAACTCGGGGGGCCCCTCCTCCCCGCATCCCCACCAGATTCATTCGGCCTCCACTGGGGATAAGACGGAGAGATGCCTTCCAGGCCCCATTTACATTTCTCCCATCACTCTTTAGAAATATATTTTGAACCAGAGAGTCAGTTCGATAGCACGATGATTTATTAAGCTCCGACTGAGTACCAGATCCCAGGCTGGAGGTCTTCTGGCCAAGGCTATCGGGCAGTCAGCTAGCTATTAAGCACCTACTATGTGCCAGGTGCTGGATGAAGCTCTGGGCCACAAAGAGAGGCAAAAGCCAGTCCTTACTCTCAAGGAGCTCACAGTCTAATGGGGGGAGACACCATGCAAAATACTTAGGATTGGGGCAGCTGGGTGGCACGGTGGGCAGAGTCCTGGGCTCAGCTCTGGCCTCGGACCCTCTCTAGCTCGGTCCCTGGGCAGGTCACTCAGCCCTGTTTGCACGGCCCTTGCCCTTGTCTCAGAGTTGATCATCTGTTGTTTAAAACAGGATCTATTGGCGTTAGCCAGCCTACCCTAAGAGGGAAGGCACAGGGGCAGCTGGGTAGCTCAGTGGATTGAGAGTCAGGCCTAGAGACCGGAGGTCCTGGGTTCAAATCCGGCCTCAGCCACTTCCCAGCTGTGTGACCCTGGGCAAGTCACTTGACCCCCATTGCCCACCTTTACCACTCTTCCGCCTATGAGACAATACACCGAAGTTAAGGGTCTAAAATAAAAAAAATAAAAAAAAAGAGGGAAGGCACGAATTAGAATCAGCATCAAGAGAGATCCAAAAAGGCTTCTATAGAAGGCAGGATTTTAGGAGAGACTTGAAGGGAGCTGAGAGAGGGAGACGAAGATGGAGAGCATTCTCCTGGGGATGGGAGATGGAGTGTCTTATGGGAGGAGGCCGGCGTGCCTGGATCCTAGCCTATATGGGGGGAAAGATGGGAGGGGGCCATGTTGGAAAGAGTTTCAAAGGCCGGATGGAGGATTCTCTCTTTGGTGGTGGTGGAGAGCCATTGGAGTTGATCGAATGGGGAGGCTGATGATCTACACTTATGCCTGTAGGAAGAGCCCTTGGACGGCTGAATGAAAGATAGTTGGGAGTGCGGGGAGGCTGGAGGCAGCGGTCCAGGTGTGGAGGTGATGAGGGCCTGGGCTAGAGGGGTGGAAGCATCAGGGGAGAAGGGTGTGTTGGAGAGATGTTGATGGAGGTAGAATCAATGCTATCCAGCAGCAGGTTGGATATGGTGGGGGACGTGGTTAGCAAAAGTGGGGAGTGGAGGATGCTCGCCGCCCTGGAACTCGAGACTCTTCATAATCTATCTTCAACTCTGTCTTTTTTTTTTTTAAACCTCACCTTCCATCTTAGAATCAATACTAAGTATTGGCTCCAAGGCAGAAAAGCGCTAAGGGTTAGGCAATGGGGGTTAAGTGACTTGCCCAGGGTCACACAGCTGGGAAGTGTCTGAGGCCAGATTTAAAGCCAAGTTCAAGTGCCTGACACTCTATCCACTGAGCCACCCGGCAGTCCCCCTATTCCATCTTTTAAAAAAATGTTTTACTTGAAGGCAAACAGAATTAAGGAGCGACTTGCCCAGCGTCTCTCAGCTAGTACGTGTCTGAGGCTAGATTTGAATTTAGGTCTTCCTGTGCCAGAGCCTGGTGCTCTGGCCACTCTGCTCTCTTGTTCTTCTCCTTCTTGTATTCTCTGTTCCATCCAAACGGCTCATCTTTGTCTCCTGTTCTTGACTTCACCTTTCCTGTCTCCGTGCCTTTTCTCGTCTCTTCCTCAGGCTTTAAATGTATTATTCTCTCGTCTCTAAAGATACTGCGCTCTGGCCTGGTCAGAGTACATCAGGTGCAGATATATAATCTGGCTAGCCCTGGGTGCCACGGGAGAGGAAGGGCATCGATGAAATGGACACGGTTACTGCCCAGCTGCCACTCTCACTGCCTCTCCTACCTGAAGACAGCTTTGGGGGCTCTTAGAGAATGTCAGGGCTGGGAGGGGGCCTAGAACAGGGAATGTCAGAGCTGGGAAGAGGCTTAGAACAGGGAATGTCTGAGCTGGGAAGAGGCTTAGAACAGAGAATGTCAGAGCTGGGAAGAGGCTTAGAACAGGGAATGTCTGAGCTGGGAAGAGGCTTAGAACAGAGAATGTCAGGGCTGGGAGGGGGCCTAGAACAGGGAATGTCAGAG
>NW_025390769.1:0-4206 GCF_016433145.1 Gracilinanus agilis | reverse complement strand
GAGTGAAATCTAGATCTTGATGTACCAATGGCCATGATTCTAAATTAAGGTTCATCCTAGTTTCATTCAGGAATTTTTCCTTTTCCGAGGGAGTGTAAAATTCCCCCAAAAGAAATTCGACATCGTCGAAACTAGGGTTAAAAAGTGTGAACACCCGCTTTAATTCTTTTAGACTTTTGTAAGGCTTTTCGTAGAATCTGGGAAAACAGCGTTTTAAAACCTCCATATCACTAGAAGTGAATGCCTTGTATGTTTTGACATGCACCACCCCCTCTCCAGGTTGTACAATAATCCTGTCTACTATTGGTAGCACAGAGACCACTGCATTCTGAATTGGTTGTTCTTTTTCTGTTTCCTTTTGCCCCAAAAACTTTGATTCTACAATTTCAAGTTGCAAGATGGTATGCTTATCGATTTCCTTTCCTTCACGTATTTGCCTCAACACCTGGAACAGTAGCTTGATGTTTTCTACTAGTTCCTTGCTATCATTATCTTGTTTTGGATGATATGCCTTATAATAATTCAACAGATGAGTCAGGACCACTTTTGAAATTGCCAAAAAATGCCATAGAGACAGAACAATTGCCACAGCTGTTGGCATGAAGCATATGCATTCAGCTAAAGTGAATGCAAACCATTTGTAATAGTCATAGATTTCAATTAATTGTTGTATCAAGTTTGGTACTTTTATCAGCCAAAACGTATAAAGTCCCTGCATAAAAGACCAAATAAGCAGTGACAGACTGCTTAATACAAAGATCATTCTTGTGAAATTCATTTTCTTTTTCTTCAGAAGATAGTAGGTTTCATTTGACTTGGCTCGCCAGAATGTAATGGGGATAATTTGAGGAAAGGTATGTGGTATAAGGGAATTTGGAAGGAGGTTGTCAAAGACTTGCTAAATGGGTAATCTAGGTTACAGGTAGGCTAGGATTAAGGAGATTCAGGATATAATATGGCTGAAGTCAGGAGTATAACACAGAAGGGAAACAGAGATCTTCAGGGAGAGGAGAAATTAAACTAAACAGACAAAACAGCAGGCTTTACAGACTGGGACTTAGACTCAAATACAGGCAGAGGGAAATAGACTATACTGAAATTAACAACAGGCTTAGTTAATTTCACAGGAAGGGACTTGTTTTGAAGTTACACCTTCCTCCAAGATGGATACCCCAGCTTCCCTTCAAGCCCAGAGTATGTTGGTTCTTTCCCTCTTCTTCCCTCTCTTGATAACTAACAGACAAATTATACTAATAGGTCTGTTGAAACACAAAAGGGTTTATTATCTTTAAAGGATTATTTTTCAGGAAAGTGGATCAAAGGAAAGCCCTAACAGTTGTCTCAGGAACCTCAGGTGGGGGAAGGAAGGCAAAGATGGAGTCTGAGTAAGGACCAGCCTTTAACTCAGCTTACAAAATAAATGATGACTGACTAGTTTCTTTATATCTAATATTGTCCAATAACAATTAACCCCTCACAGATTTTGAACTCCTCTCTAATTACTCTCCTTATTAACTCCATAGACATATAAGGTAAGGGAGAGAAGGTAGGAAATAATATTATGAAAGGAAGATATAAAGGGTTTATCCAAAATAATAATTTCTTAAGTAAATATATCAAAGTTAGGCTAAATTTCAATACTATAGCTAGGTAAGGAAGCAGCTCGGCTGATCAGACAAATCTCCCAAACCTCTCCAAAACAGAAATTACCCAATAAAGATAATGCAACATCATCTTTTTCTGTTGTCCACAACTGTCCCTTCCTCAAGATTCCAAACTCCTAACAGCTTTTGGGAACTCAGCCAAAGCTTGAAAAAACTATATGACCCCTACTTTCTATACTACAGTGGGAAACAGGGGGGTGAATAGTAGAGGACACCAAGAGAAACTTGAATGAATAAGAAAAATAGGATATTCTCTTACACACAAAGAGGGCATGGGAAGCGGAAGGGATGAACACTATTATAAGAAGGAGAGGAAGAGAGCATTAAGACGTATTATTTAAACGTTACAGTCAGTGTAATTAACCCTGAGAGGGAAGAGTAGCTATATACATTGGTATATAAAACACTATCTAACCCTACTGAGAAAGTCAGAAGGTATAAACCAAGGGGAGCAGGGAAGTGGGGAGGTCAAAAAAGAGGTTAGAAGAAGGGGAGGGAATTCATTAGGCCTTAAAAATAAATAGAGGTGAATAATAAGGTAGGGAGTAGAAAGGGAAGTAAATCAAGGGAGGGGATTAAGCAAATACTGGCATAAAGTAAATCACTGGTTTAAAAGGGAATAGAGTAAGAAGAAGGAGTAGAACTCGAAGAAGATACCAAAATGCCGGCGAATACACAACTGATAATTATAACTCTGAATGTGAATGGGATGAACTCGCTCATAAAACGGAAACAAATAGCAGAGTAGATTAGAAACCAAAATCCTACCATATGTTGTCTACAAGAAACACATATGAGGCGGGTGTACATACACAAGTTTAAGGTCAAGGGTTGGAGCAAAATCTTTTGGGCTTCAAATGAGAAAAGAAGGCAGGAGTGCCAATCATGATTTCTGACAATGCCAAAGTAAAAATAGATATGATTAAAAAAGACATGGAAGGTAATTACATCCTGATAAAAGGCAGTATAGACAGTGAGGAAATAACAGTGCTCAATATATATGCACCAAATGGCATAGCAACCAGATTGGTAAAGGAGAATCTGGCAGAGCTCAAGAAGGAAATAGATAGTAAAACCATAATAGTGGGAGATCTTAATATTCCTCTTTCAGATCTAGATAAATCAAATCAAAAAAATTAATTAGAAAGAAGTAAGACAGGTGAATGAAGTCCTAGAAAAATTAGATTTAATAGATATGTGGAGAAAAATAAATAGGGACAAAAAGGAATACACCTTCTTTTCAGCTGCACATGGTACATTAACAAAGATTGACCATGTATTAGGGCATAGAAACATTGCAAACAAATGCAAAAGAGCAGAAATAATAAATGTAACCTTCTCAGATGATAATGCAATGAAAATAATAATTAGTAAGGGCACCTGGACAGGCAAGTCTAAAACTAATTGGAAATTAAATAATATGATTCTCCAAAACCAGCTAGTGAAAGAAGAAATCATAGAAACAATCAACAATGTCATTGAAGAGAATGACAATGATGAGACATCCGACCAAACTCTGTGTGATGCAGCCAAAACAGTACTCAGGGGGAAATTTATATCTTTGTGTGCATATATTAACAAATTAGGGAGAGTAAAGATCAATGAGTTGGGCATTTAAATAAAAAAAAAAACTAGAAAGTGAACAAATTAAAAATCCTCAGATGAAAACTAGTTGAGAGATTATAAAAATGAAAAGAGAAATTAATAAAATCAAAAGTAAAATAATTATTGAATTAATAAATAAGACTAGAAGCTGGTATTTTGAAAAAACAGGTAAAATAGATAAAGCACTGGTCAATCTAATAAAAAAGGAAAGAAGAAAACCAAATTGACAATATCAAAGATGAAAAGGAAGACTTCACCTTTAATGAAGAGGAAATTTAGGCAATCATTAAAAACTATTTTGCCAAATTATATGGCAATAAATATAGCAATCTAGGAGATATGGATGGATATTTACAAAAATATAAATTACCTAGATTAGCAGCAGAAGAAATAGAATACCTAAATATGCCCATACCAGAAAAAGAAATTGAACAAGTGTTATATTGAATCTCTGGGACCTTGAAGTGCACTGTTGATTGACAGATGAATCAGTTGGATGGAATGTTCCCAGAGAGGCATGTGGACTCATTAGAGAGCAGTTGAGAACCCTGAGAGAGGTTCTTGGGTCCTATACCTGTCCCTGAGACTGGAGATCGATGTGAATCCTGGTCTTTGGAGATAGATACTTGCAAACTTAACCCTGCAAGCTCCTCCTGTGTTTCCTGTATCGTTTTCAACTTGTATTTGATGACCATCTCTGTTTCTACTGCCCCTAGATATTAGGAAGTTTATCATCTTAGTCATCTAGGTTTCCCATGGCCTGGGAGGGATCTGGGAAGTGGGTAGGAAAAGAAGAAGAAGGTGGAAAGGGCGGATATCTCAACTGATTAGGCTTAAGATTTACTGAAGAAGAAGCTGAAGATTTCCCAGCAGTTTACCTACTCTGGTTTAGCCCTGGCCAGGCTGTACCAGAGAGAAGCTATCATCTTGATTCCTT
>NW_025390768.1:0-7093 GCF_016433145.1 Gracilinanus agilis | reverse complement strand
CTTCCTTCCTTCCTTCCTTCCTTCCTTCCTTCCTTCCTTTCCCCCTTATGTCTTAAAATCAATACAATATATATTGGTTTCAAGTTAGAAGAGGGGTAAGTGCTAGGCAATGGGGGTTAAATGACTTGCCCAGGGTCACACAGTTAGAAAGTGTCTGAGGTTGGATTTGAACCTAGGACCTCCCATCTCTAGGCCTGGCACTAAATTCATTGAGCCACGTAGCTGCCCCCTCAATTCCGATTTTTTCTTCTTGGAACTTTCACTATTCCCATCTCTCTGGTGAAATTCCTCATCATCTCATACCCGAACTACTAAGTTGCCTGCTGGTTGGTCTACATGTCTTAGGTTTCTCTTGACTCTAATCAAGCCTTCACTATGCTATCAAAATGATCTTCCAAGAGAACAGGTCTGACCATATTACTCCTCTGCTAAACAAACTCCAATGTCCTCCTGTTACCTCCAGCATCAAATAAAAATAATTTATTCCTTTTAATATCTTTCATAACCTGGCCCAGTATTATTTTTTCAGACTTTTGTACTTTATTCCTTCCAGGTACTCTCCAATATAGAAATACTGACCTTCTTACTGTTCCTCTGATATGATATAACATGTTGCAATTTACAGCCTTTCTCTGGCTGCCTCTCATGTCTAGAATAATCTTTCTTTCCCTCCAAGTTCTTTGATTTTCTTGAAAATATTTCAAAGTCCACTTTATGCTTATTGTAATGCAAGGTGGCTAACAGAAACTTTTTGCTTCTGTAATTTCTAACGGTCACAAAAAGTCAGTTAAACATCTTAGAATGTTCAGAAAGTCAGTTAGAACTTGAAGCTATAAATAGAGATGAAGTTCCAACTAATGGGGCTTTTGCCTTCTGGCTTTCGCTGTGGCTGGAGGCTTTTGCTTTGGCCCTTTGGCTTTGGCCTAATTGCTTCGGCCTTGGCCTGTGCTTATTTTGTTTTGGGGAAATTTGGATCTATCGCATTTCTCTGGACCTCTCCCTGATCTACCATCTCCATCCCTCCCCTTCCCTGATTTTCCTTTGGGTTCTGGTTGGCAGGGAGTGCTTGGTGATTGAACATAGTGGGTTTTAGTTTCTTTAGATAGTTGGAGTATCCGCAAACAAGTTATTCCTAGGTTTGATAAAGACTTTATTTAAAAGGCAGTCAAATCTTCCTGACTGGGAGAGCCGGGCTCTCTCTGTCTAAACCTCTCCTCGACCCATCCCCCACCCTCACCCCTTTCCCTAGCAGTAGTTAGAAAACCCTGAACCCCTCTCCCCTTCTGACTGACCCTGGTATTAATAAATCCCCTTGTTACCTATTCAAACCCTGTGGTGAGTCATTGTGTTGAAAATTAAGATGAGGGCCAAGAGGAATGAATCATTTTCCTTTATTTCTTGAGACAACTGGGGCATCCATCTTGACAGGAAGTACCCACCTTCAAGACTTCCTCCAGCCATCAGTTTGACTGGCAGGGGGGTGTGGGGGGGAAGAGGGGGAGGCTCTTGACCCCTCCGTCAAGAGACTTTGAAACTAACAAGAGAAACCCTCCAGTCCAGCCTAAACGTTTCTTACTGGCCCTAGTTCCTCCCTGTATCCTCTTTCTCAAGCCTCTGGGAATAAACCTGTTTGAGCTGCCCTCTCCTATAGATACCCCAATTCCCTTATCTCCTATATACCTCCCCTTACCTTCATTCCTCTTCCAGTCACCTTATAATCACCCTAATTTCCCCATTTATCCTTCTTTTGACCCAAACTGCATTTCTTTGACCTACTCAGATTATTTATTATTTTTTGATAACATTTTATACATTTGTACATAATTTGTATGTACATAATTGCTTGCTCAATAGAATTGATCTCTTTGAGATGAGAGACTGTCTATGTCTTGATAATGCAGAGCGAACTTCATGGCATATAGTAAGTACTTGTTATTATCCATTAGTACTATATCATAACAATTAAAATATTTTTTATCACTTGAAGTATGTCCTATTGCTTTGTCAACAATATTCTCAGCATCCAATCTCATAGTAATGTATTTGTGGACCCATGTAGGATAATTGTAAGGAATATTAATTTTCAAGGCCAGATTCAATGACATGAGATGAAATCAAGATATTACTATACTCTGCAGAAAAAAGTTGAAGAATCTGAGATCATCAAAATGCTATGCTTAATATTGATAAATAATTAATAATAAAATACATGACAAATATTACTAATTTTCTCACATGATTTTGAAGAGGAGATAGGAATATTTTGATTGGAAATTTAAAAGTCCTATTTATGTTTGATCACATGAATCCATAAGTAGAACTCCTTTACCAAACAAGAGGAATTTTAAAAAGTGACATTTGATATGATCATCATATGTGAAGAAATTCTTTTAAAATTTCACAGAAAATGTAAAAACATTTCAGAACTAATGCATAACAGTGTATATAGTGACTGTTGCTATAGTAAGAGCCATAGGAAGGACAGAGGAACTACTGCAGAACATTCCTAAGGAGAATGGGCAACTCCATGCCATGAAGAGTTTGAGAAAGCTATTGGACATTTATGGAAAGATATGAAAGATATGTGATGACAGCATCATCATAGACCTAAAATATACCATGAATTTTAGAACATCAAAATATAAGAATAACAACAAAAATACAGACTGAAATCCACAAAATAAATTAGAAATTCCCTTAGTCATCATTTGAAAGCAAAAATTAAAGGTTAAAGAAAGATAGTATCAATAAAATATCACCCCTCCAATAAAACACCAACAAGTCAACTCTAAAATATAAACTTCAGACGCTTAAGAAGCTGAAAAAAGAAGAGAGAGATTATCTAAAGAAGAAGGATATTGAAAAATTCTGGTCATTTATATGATCAGATGTAGTCCAATATAATGAAAATACAAGTTGAATTAAATGTGAAACAAAAAGCTAAGATCTTTTGGGTGCAAAAATAAATTAGTCCTCAACTACAAGAAACTACAAGAAATGCTATTGGCAAGAATAAGAGGCATGCAGGTGGGTACCTCCAAAAATACATATATAATTGGGCAACTAAAAGCTTTCTAACTTTTCTGCAAATGACTTGAATTAGAGTACCAGACAGGAAGTATTATTTTCTCTCTGCCCTTGGAAACAGACTATCACATGCTCTGAGCTAAGGGCAGACTTCCTCAATTAACCAAAGTGTTAGAGTGGTTGGCAACAGCATGGGTCACAGGAGTGGCTGTGCAATGGGTGTAATATAATCTTTAATGCTTCCTGGGATGTAAGACCCAGAGACTAGATTCTAAGCCATGCATGGTTCTAGTAGTTAGGCCTCTGCTTTCTAAATAAATGTGTGTTAGCAATGAACCAAAACTTAGGGAAATGGAAAGAGACCTGGATAGGTATGTTCAAATTGTTAATGAAGTTAGTTGGGGCTAATAACTTGGGAATCAATGAGAGGCAAATAAAAATTTAGCTCCCTTCTCTGATATGTATCTTAGGCAGTCACTTTATACACATTTTTCTCTATTTTAAAGTAATTTTTATCTCCTGATTTTTGTCTCCTATGATCTATGACTGGTCATAGTGATATGTAACATGAGTTTAAAAAAATTCATTGTATGCAGGAGGAGAATAGAGAGGACTTTGGCACAAGACCAAATAAGTGAGAAATTTAAACTATTGTCCAGAGTGTTAGGGGTTTCTTAATCTGGTTGTGTTTGAGCCAAAAGAGATGAGAATCCTTATTTTGATTTTATTAATAACTTGTATAAGTTTCTAAATAGCAGAAATAGAATAAATGTGACTCAGGATCATGTATTCTTTGACCAATTCAATAATTTTTGAGTCAGATTCAGGTTGGCTTAGGCTGGTAATCCCCTTAGGAAGATGTCTGCCCTCTAGAACATAGGATAGAGTAGAGGTGTTGCAGAGGGAAGGCTGCCCAGTGGAAGGAGATGGTTTGGTCATGAAATCATCCACACTCTCCATATTGCTAAAGTGGGGAGAAGCTTTCAGTTTCCATCCTGACCTTCCAAACCTTCCCAGATTGTGGTATAAGAGGACAGAATGAGAAAGGCTCTAGCATTTGAGAATAATAGTACATAGAATGTTGGAGCTGAATTTAAGAAGATCTGAATTCAAATCCTCCTTCAGATCCTTACTAGCTTTTTGACCTGACACTTATGCTTGCTTAGTTTTCTCAATTATAAAAAGGCAATTATAATAGTACTTACCTTACAGGGTTGTAATGATCAAAGGAGATAATATATGTAACACATTCTGGGACCATAAAGTTTACATACATTAGCTATCATGATTTGGATTGGTCTTAGTTAGTAGGTAGCACTTGAGCTAAGCCTTGAAAGAAACTAGGAACTGAATTAGGTGGACATGAGAAGGAAGTGGATTTATATAGTTGGAGGATAGCCTATGCAAAGGCATAGAGATAGGAGATGGTTTGGTAGGGATAAAATAACAGCAGGTAGCCCAGCTTGGCTAGAATGAAGTATGTATAAATCAGAGAAATGTACACAAGCCTGAAAATGTAAACTGGTCCCTTATTATGCAGAAATGTAAATAGATGAAAAAAGAAAAGGAGTATGAATTTTCTCTTAGAGGCAATGTGGAGCTACCCGAGTTTACTGAGGATGGGAATGACAGGATCAAACCTGTTTCAGGAAAATAAAATTTGTAGTTATATAGAGGATGGATTACAGGTAGGAACAACTGAAATAAGGGAAAACACTTGAAATAGGCAAAGACATAATCAGGGTCTATGCTAGGGTTTTGTCATTTCTTTGAATGGAGAGAATGGGATTGGTAGGAGAAATGTTGGAGAAATAAAATGAAAAATACTTCAAAATTGATTAGTTATGATGGATGAAGACAAGGATGATTGAGGTTATAAATGTGGGTGACTGGAAGACTTATGATGCCCTCAACAAGGAATTGGAATTGGTGATATTGTCTTAGAATTCAGTATAGAGATTAGACCTATAGATAAAGCTCTCTCTCTCTCTCTCTCTCTCTCTCTCTCTCTCTCTCTCTCTCTCTCTCTCTCTCTCTGTCTCTCTGTCTCTCTCTCTCTCCCTCCTAGGTAAGTAGGTAGATAGATAGACAGACAGACAGACAGACAGACAGACAGACAGATAGATAGATAGATAGATAGATAGATAGATAGATAGATAGATTTGAGTATCACTCTAAAGAGATGATCATTGAACCCATGAGAGTGGATGAGACAATTGAGAAAGAGTATATAAAAGAGAAAAAGGCCCAGTAAAGAACTCAGGGAACATACACATTTATGGGGCAGAGTGTGGATATTGAGCTATGAAAGGAAACTGAGCCACACAGACAGATATAAGGAGAGAATTTTGTCATGAAAACCAGAGGAAGAAAGAATGTGTTCTGGTTAAATATCATATGTTAAAAATAATAATTATTATAATTTTGCATAATGCTCTATGGTTTGCAATGGAATATATATGTATATACTTATGTATATATGTACAGTATAATGTCAAAACAACCTTATAAGGTAGGTAAAAAAGGTCATCAGATTTAGAAATGAAGAGAAGTGAGTAAGGGAAGTGTAGGAATTAATTAAAACATCATTTTTTCTCTAGAAGTGTGGATGCAAAATTGAGGGGATATTGTTTCCCCCTTCTCACTGGTTAGAAGGATAGAAGATAATTCACAATGAAATTATAAAAATAAATTTGTAAGTAGTTTTTAAAAATAATTTTCAATTCTCCCAAATCAATGTGTCAATTTTTCAACTAAATCACATACCATTTTCTGACTCGATATCCCTGCCAAAATTCTCTCAAGAAATACATTATCAAATATTACAGAGCAAACACTGGTCCCATGAAATAAAAATAGAGGTTAATTGAAATTAATGAATTTTTCAAAAACTAATCATCTGTTGCTTGAAAAATTGACCAGACAAGCCAAACTTTTTTTTTCACCTGGGGCCATTATGTATCCCTTTATTTACAAGGTTAAATTAAAGAGCTAATCCTATGAGGATATGTTATTATGAGAAGAGCTGGATGGGAAAAGGAGGGATTTAATAACTATTTTCAAACATATAAAGGGAAATGTTATGAGTGTTGATAAGTAGGTGCTCTGTTTTCATAAGACAAGAGGGAAATAGCTTAATAGCAGAAGCAATTTAGGTCAGTTTAGACATTAAGAAAATCTTCTTAACTGGAGTGAGTTATCAAGGGAGGTAGCTGGAGACTCCTTTGGTAAACATGTTTTTTAGAGGAATGTTGACAGGTATCTTTCTGAGATGGTGCAAGCAAGTTCTATTCTTTCTGAAAGCAAGTGGATAGATTAGATAAGCTGATACATGCTGTATAAAGTCATATGGATCATTTAAGATTACAACTTAAAAAAAAAGTTAAACCCTAGAGCTAGAAAGGACCTTAAAGATCTATTAGTTCATCTTCCTTGTTTTATCAATACAGTTTGACAATTTTAAATGACTCATAAAATGTCCAATAGTTATCCAGTGGGAGAATTTGGACTAGAAATTAGATCCTTCAATTCTATTCAAATGGCCTAGTTTGCTGCTTATTCTAGTTCACAGAATTGTCTTCTGGAGTTGTTTTTCTTAATTATTTTTCCACATTAAATGTAAATATAATTTTTAATAATTTTCTGATATTTTGTGATCATTGTTCTTTCCCTTACCTCTCACTCCTTCCTAAGGCAGCAGGTATTATGATATAGATCAGTGGTTCCCAAACTTTTTTGGCCTACCACCCCCTTTCCAGAAAAAATATTACTTAGCCCCCTTGAAATTAATTTTTTTTAAATTTTAATAGCAATTAATAGGAAAGATAAATGCCCCTGTGGCCATCACCGCCTTTCTGGATTGCTGCAGCACCCACCAGGGGGTGGTAGCATCCAATTTGGGAATCACTGATATAGATTGTTCATGTGTTACCATATAAAATATATATGTCATTGTTCATCATGGTGTGAAAGAAGACACATATCACTGACACAAGAGAAAAATTCATGGAAGAAATGACGTGGAGAATGGTCTGGTGTTTTAAAACTTACTTTTCAAAGAAAATCC
>NW_025390767.1:0-6971 GCF_016433145.1 Gracilinanus agilis | reverse complement strand
GGCCAAGGCAGTACTCAGGGGGAAATTTATATCCTTGAGTGCATATATTAACAAATTAAGGAGGGCAGAGATCAATGAATTGGGCATGCAACTCAAAAAATTAGAAAGTGAGCAAATTAAAAATCCCCAGATGAAAACTAAATTAGAAATACTAAAAACCAAGGGAGAAATTAATAAAATCGAAAGTAAAAGAACTATTGATTTAATAAATAAGACTAGAAGCTGGTACTTTGAATATGGTACTGATTCCAAAGCCAGGGAGATCAAAAACAGAGAAAGAAAACTATAGACCAATCTCCCTAATGAACATAGATGCAAAAATCTTAAATAGAATACTAGCAAAGAGACTCCAGCAAGTAATTAAGAAGATCATTCACCACGATCAGGTGGGATTTATACCAGGAATGCAAGGTTGGTTCAACATTAGGAAAACCATCCACATAATTGACCATATCAACAGTCTAACAAACAAAAATAGTGTGGGAGAGATTAAGTTTAGATCAACATCTCACACTCTAAACCAAGAAAAATTCAGAATGGGTGAATGACTTGAATATAAAGAGGGAAACTATAAATAAGTTAAGTGAACATAGAATAGTTTACCTCTCAGATCTCTGGAAAAGGAAAGGTTTTAAAACCAAGCAAGAGTTAGAGAAAATTACAAAATGTAAAATAAATTATTTTGATTATATCAAACTAAAAAGCTTTTGTACAAACAAAAACAACGTAGCCAAAATCAGAAGGGAAACAACAAATTGGGAAAAAAATCTTTATAACAAAAAACTCTGACAGGGGTGTAATAGGAGTTACACCAATTGTATAAAAAATCAAGCCATTCCCCAATTGACAAATAGGCAAGAGACATGAATAGGCAATTTTCAGATAAAGAAATCAAAAGTATCAATAAGCAGGTGAGAAAGTGTTCTAAATCTCTAATCATTAGAGAAATGCAAATCAAAACAACTCTGACTGTTTAGCAGATTGGCTAAAATGAAAGAAGGAGAGAGTAATGAATGCTGGAGGGGATGTGGCAAAACTGGGACATTAATGCATTGCTGGTGGAGATGTGAACTGATCCAACCATTCTCGCTGGCAATTTGGAACTATGCTCAAAGGGCTATAAAAGAATGCCTGCCCTTTGATCCAGCCATACCATTGTTGGGTTTGTACCCCAAAGAGATCATAGATAAACAGACTTGTATGAAAATATTTATAGCTGCGCCTTTTGTGGCGGCAAAAAACTGGAAAAGGAGGGTATGCCCTTCAACTGGGGAATGGATGAACAAATTGTGGTATATGCTGGTGATGGAATACTATTGTGCCCAAAGGAATAATAAACTGGAGGAATTCCATGTGAACTGGAAAGACCTCCAGGAATTGATACAGAGTGAAAGGAGCAGAGCCAGAAGAACATTGCACACAGAGACCAATATACTGTGGTAAAATAGAATGTAATGGACTTCTGTACCAGCAGCAATGCAATGACCCAGGACAATTCTGAAGAAAAACAACTGCCTGAACACATGGGTTGAGGCGAACATGATTGGGGATGTAGACTTGAAACTACCACACCAATGCAACTATCAACAATTTGGAAATAGGTCTTGATCAATGACACATGTTAAAACCAGTGGAAATAAGCATCAGCCATGGCGGGGGAATGGGGGGGAAATCGGGGGGTGAAGGGGAAAGTAAGAGCATGAATTATGTAACCATGTTAACTTTTCTAAAAAATAAATACTAATAAATGTTTAAAAAAAGTGAATTGATATGTAAAAAGTTTTTAATTAAATAAAAAAACAAACAAACAAGTAAAAACCCAAAGATTTTCCAGTCCAATTCTCTCAAGCAATGGAGGTTAAATGACTTACCCAAGGTCACAACAGGGATTGTAAGAGACAAAATTTGAATCTAGTCTGTTAAAACATTCCCTCTATTCACTGCTCTTTCTAGTGTATCAGTCCTGGGTACTAATATATGTTTGAACTGAATCCTTCATAAATGTGTTATTTGTAAAATAATAAAGCCTTAAACAATCTCAAAAAAAGAATCCATCCCAGGAACATGGTGTTTACCAAATTCTTCACAGTTCCTAGATAAAGGCATTCCACAGTGACTAGATATGTGCAAACTGTGAAGGAATGAAACAAAGGCTTGAGGAATGTTGTGGGGTACAGGGTTCTTGGAGAAAAGGGCAAGGATGTATGAGTTTGGAACAGGAGAAAGGCAGCCAGGTGTCTACTTAGATAGGCTAGGTATTGGAAGTCAGGAATCAGGAAGATCCATGTTTGAATCCTGCCTCAAATATTTACTGGCTGGGTGATCCTGAGTAAGTCACTTAACTTTCCCCTGCTTTAATTTCCTTCTCAGTAAAATGAGGCTAATAAGAAGATTTCTCACAGAGGATTGCTGGGAGGAACAAATATAATAATATATGCTTTACTTTGGAGTGAGAGGCTGTGCAGCATAGCAAGACCCTGAGAGGCAGTTGAGATTCTGGGTATCTGAAGGGTAGAGATATCAAAAATATGACAGGAAAGATAGAAAGAGGTTAAAATACAACTTTGCCTTCTTTATAGTTATGCTAGCTATTGTAATAAGCCCATTGCCTTGGAACCAAAAGGGATGTTGGTCCCCTCAGCCCCTTGTCCTCATCTAGGAGTCGGAGGATGGGTTAGATAACACCGGCCGTCAGTTCAGAGTTTTTGAGGTAAAGTAAAATACTTGGCAAATCTTAAAGGGCTATGGAAATGCTAACTATAAATATTTGGTGACAAGTAGGTCACCAAATGAGATGAATATGTAGATGGAGAGAAAAATACAATGAGAGAACACTTATTAAGTGCTTCCTATGTGCCTGTTACTGTGCTAAGCTCAGAGGATGCAGATAGAAGTAAATAAAAAATGTCCCTACCCTTGAGGAGCTTACCATGGGCAGAGCACACACAGGGAGGAGCTGGAGAGCTGGAGGAAGTGGGGTGCTACTCACACAGGGTGGGTCGGCCTGGAAACGAAGTGAACAAGGCAGTCTGGGCTCAGCCCTCAGAAGAGGATGCCCCAGGCAGGAGACCTCTGGGGCAGGGGAAGAGGGAGAAGCCTGGAGACTGATTTGAGCTGAGAGGCAAACTAACACAAAAGATTATGTCCTGAAGGGACTTTCAAGTTTAAAGATCTCATGACTCAAATTCAGACTTCTTACCCCCATGGATGATAGCAGGGAAGGACTAAGGCAGCATTTGGAGAATTACTTGAGCTAACTGTCCGATGTCCTGTTTTTCATTCATGTCCAGTGCTTTGTAGACAGGTGACTTCATTTCTGGGCATGTATATACCTTCTTCTTCCCTCCCCCTCAACTCCTAACCCCATCACTCACTCTTCTTGTTTTAGTTTCTTTGCTTTAGGTCTCTTTGAATTGTTGTGATTGAAAAAATTGATCTGGTCAGCATTCCAGGGTCAACTTCCAGGCCTTGCTGGTCCTTGGACAAAAAATCACCAGTCACATATGAAAGTTCTGTAGCTTAGTAGGACTTTCTAGAACTTCTGCTCTATTGGCATTGCCTTCAAGAGTCCAGGATCATCACTGTATCTTGATGAGGCATCTGAGGGGAACGTCAATTGAGGACATGGAAAATTAGGGAAAATAAAAATCTTCTCTGAGTTAACAAACATGGATGTTATAATATGGTCTGCATCTTTGAATATCATGAAAGTATGGTTTTGCAGATCCAAGATCACTGAATTAAAGGAGCTAAAGGAAATATTGATAGTTAAATATTATAATTTAATTATAGTTAAATGGGATAGAATGATGGCCAAGCTACTAGTGGGCCAGGCAGCTTACAGTTTTGGCAGATCCAAATTGAAACAAGAAATAAAGAAGAAAAGAGAAAGGGGAGGGAGGGAGGGAGGAAAAGAGGGAGGGAAGAAAGAAAGAAGAAGGAAGGGAGGAAGGAGGAAATGAGGAAGGGAAAAAGGGAGGAAGACAGAAAGGGAGGAAGGGAGGACAGAAGGAAGGAAGGAAGGAGGGAGGGAGGACAGAAAGAAGGAGTAAGAGAGGGAGGGAGGAAGGAGGAAGGGAGGGAGGAAAGAAAGCTATATTGGCTGAGGTACATAATATTTCAGATCAGAAAACTTGACCCTGCTGTGTCTTATAAATGAGCAGTCCCTTCGGAGCAGGCCCCCCGCCCCAGTCTTCAGGCTGTCAGACTACTCCCAAGAAGGTACAGAGACTGAGGCCTTTGAGCCCCTCTAAAAGGGTACCTCAAAGGCTCTAGGATATTAACTATACTTGTGAGAAAAGGCCTTACACACCACCCACCCTCTGTATGAGAACGTGGGAAGATCTGTAAGGGGCCATGGAGACCAATATTCCCTCTGGCTCAGAGACAATGGGCACTTTACTACAGCTAGACACAACTATAAAGAAAGTGAAGTTTTACTTTAACCTTTTTCTATCTTTCCTGTCATAATTTTTTTATTTCTCCACCCTTCAAACACCCAGAATCTCCTATGATTCTCCTAAACTACCTCTTGGGGTCTGCTATATCATGTAGTCACTCATTCTTGCTGCCTAATTTCTGTAAAAGAGAAGAGTTTTGATAATTTCTTTCATTTTTTATATCCCCAGCCACTACTCCCTAAAAACAAAAGTAATAGCCAACATGTATGTAGCACTTTAAGTTGACAAGACTTTGTATATATACATATATGATCTTATTTGATAATGAACTCCTTCCCCCTAAAATATTTTCTTATGACAGTCTAATGTTAGAAAAATAAATGAATTCAGTCTCTGCTTCTGACAACATATACTATGTATGATCCATAACAAGGGTCCACCACCTGTCTGCCGTGATGGGGAAGGTTGTTTCATCATCCCATCTCTGCTTAGATTCTCAGGGTTAGGGATTATGTATAATCTGATTCCCGATGTCTTTTGGTATTGATCTACATTGATATTATTGAAGTCATTGTACCTATTGTTTCTCTGGCTCTGCCTCTTACAAGGCTCCCCATGGTTCTCAACTTCCTTGTGTTTGTTGTTCTTTAGGATAGGGATTGGACCTGGGATTTCAATGGCATTGTTATTTGCCAGTGTACACAATAATATGCCATTATATCAATATGTCACCATTTGTCCAGTCATTCACTCTGTGTACAGTTCTTTGTTACTATAAAATATGCTGCTGCGTGTATTTTAGTATGTATGGGACCTTTTGTTTTTTCTGTCATTGACTTCCTTGGAGTATATGACTGGTAATGGGCTCATCAGGTCAAAGAGTATGAATAATCTATTGACTTTTCTCATATATTTCCAAATGGATATCCAGAAGGATTTTGCTATCTAGTTTTCCCAATGAAAAAGAGATAAAAGGCTGGCATTGAAAATTTCCAAACAGAGTGAACATTGATGCCTTTGCCACCACCATGACAAAAGAATCATTGTGCTACCTTTCCCTGGGACTCCTGAAAGAGGGAAATCATTGGAGGAGAAGGATCAGGGGAACTGGGAAAGGTGACTCCGTTGCTGGCACCACTAACAGGTTGGAGTTAACAGATCTGTCTCAGAAAACAATGTTGTTAATGTAAACATTCCTGAGCGAACAGAGAATAGGGAGAAAGTCCACAGAGCTGGTGAGTTGAGGATTAACTCTTTCCCTGGCAGGACACCACAAAAGGCCCCAGCTGCCTAGAGGAAAAGAACTACTTCTTCTCTGGGGTTCTTGAGTTCTAAGTTTTAATTATGACCACTCTTATTGTAATCTTGCCAAAGGAAATAAGGACCATATTTCTGTATCTACTTCTTACACCTGGGGAAATGAAAGCCCAGAGAAGGTCAATGCCTTTCTAAGGTTACAGAAAATTCAGGGTCATTGCTAGAGCCTAGTCCTTCCAAATCCAAGCTTCGTGTTCCACTATGGAGCAAACTGAAAAGTGACTTGGTCACCTGGATACAGCAAACACTGAACAGGAACTTGCTGTGTAAAAATTGTGCCATTATGAGGTGAAAAATCCTGTACAAGACTGATATTAGGGCAGCACCTCAGCAGTCACCAGCCATATATAAATACCTGATACCATAATATGGTTATAAAGGTAAAGGGCATCAAGGGAACAAGTGAACTTGAATTGTTTTTCAAGCAGAAGAGATAGTTACATTTTTTTAGTCAAACCCATAATCAATGCCATATATGTCCCACAAGTTAGATAAGATTAAGGTGCCAGGATGGGGCCAGAATGACTTTAACTGTCCCTGGTGGACACAATTAAAAACTTCATCTGTATCATACTAGAAAATTAAGCTAAATGGAAAGATAAATCCCTAGTCTTACATTTGGGTGCAAGCTCAGGGGATGGATACCATATTTACTTTGGGGAACTATATCCCTCAGAAAACTGCTGTGCTTTGATACAGGCTAAAATAAGGATGCAGTAGCCAGAAGTAAACATGGTATCAGTCGCCTAAGTTCTAGCCCTTATGCTTGAGAGACTAGGAGTTAAACCTAGGCACAATCTAGTCTAACCTTCTCATTTTATACCCATAATACTCCAGTGGATCTGTAGTCTCATCAAAAGGAGTTTTCTCTCCAGGGAATACAGCTGGCAATCTGTCCCAGGTCCTGTCCATTCTGTGGAACTCTTGACCATATCAGTTTGTCATAGGAGAAATAAAAGAAGAAAATCACAAAGTTTGAAAAGGCTGTGGAAAACATGGTTTTGATTGGGACTTTGGAACTCAAGGTCAGCTTAAATCTTTATCTGCTCACCTCTTAGCACCTCCTGAGTTATAACTGTCCTATTCTGTAATTCTGCTGGTTAGGCTAAGAGAAGGAAGGAGAGAGAATGATGGATACGGATACACACACACAGGTGGAAGGTGGACAGAGTGGGGAGGGAGAGGGTAAGGGAGGGAGGGAGAGAGAGAGAGAGAGAGAGAAAGAGAGAGAGAGAGAGAGAGAGAGAGAGAGAG
>NW_025390766.1:0-3452 GCF_016433145.1 Gracilinanus agilis | reverse complement strand
CAAAATAATAATAATAATAATAATAATAATAATAATAATAATAATAATAATAATAATAATAAAAATCCAGGGGTAAAGAAGAGGATTGCACTAAGAAATGGGAAGAGATAAGTAAAATAGGGTAATTATATCACATAGCAATGTGGGGTGAGGTATGGAATTATTCCAATGGCTAGGAGGATGAGGACAGTGACATATAATATTCAAGCCTTATACTCATCAGAATTTTCTCAGAGAGCAAATTTTTATCCCTGAATGCTTATAGCAGTAAGATAGAGAAAAAACAAATCAATGAATTGGGCTTACAATTAAAAAAGAACTAGAAAAAGAACAAGCTAAAAATCTCCAATTAAAGACTAACTTGAAAATTCCATAAAAATTAAAGGTGAAATAAATAAAACTAAAAGTATAGGAACCATTAAGCTAATAAGTAAGAGTAGGAGCTGGATCTATAAAAAATTACCCAGATAGAGCATTGATTAATTTGATTTTAAAAAGGAAAGAAGAGAATCAAATTATCATTATCAAAAATTAAAAGGTTAATTTTACATCCAATGAAGAGGAAATTAGAGCAATCATTAGGAGCTATTTTGCCTAACTATGACAATAAATCTGACAATCCAGGTGAAATGGATGAATATTTACAAAAAATATAAATTGCCTAGATTAAAAAAAGAGGAAATAAAATTCTTAAATAATCCCATCTCAGAAAAAAGAAATTGAACAACTCAAAGAAAAAATCCCCAGGGCCAGATGGATTCACAAGTGAATGCAATCAATGAGTTAAAGAAAAATCAATCCCAATACTACATAAAGTATTTTACAAAATAAGCAAAAAAGGTATCCTACCAAATTCTTTTTATGACAAAAATATGGTGCTGATTCTTAAGCCAGGAAGACCAAAAATAGAGAAAGAAACATTATAGATCACTTTTCCTAGTGAATATTAATGCAAAAATCTTAAATAAAATACTAGCAGATTATTGCAATATATCACAAGGGTTACTGACTATCACCAGGTGGGGTTTATGCCAGGAATCCAAGACTGTTTTAATATTAGAAAAATGATCACTACAATTGACCATATCAGTAATCAAACCAACAGAAACCATATGATTATTTCAATAAATGTAGAAAAAGCTTCTGGCAAAATATAAAAACCATTTCTATTAAAGCACCAAAAAGCAGAGGAATAAAAGCACCCTGCCTTCAAATAAGCAGTATGTATTTAAAACAATGCACGTGTCATCTGCAATGGGGATGAATTAGATGCCTTTCCAATGAAATTAGGATTAATACCCATTATCATAACTATTAATTAATATTATATTAGAAATGCTAGCTTTAGCAATTAGAGAAAAAATTAATCGAAGGAACTATAGGTGGCAATAAGGAAACTAACGTATCACTCTGCAGATGATATGATGGTATACTTGGAAAATCCTAGAAAATCAACTAAAAACTAGTTGACATAATTAATAATGTTAGCAAAGTTGCATGACACAAAATAAACCCAAATAAAACATCTGCATTTCTACATATTTCCAACAAAGCTCAGCCAGCAAGAGTTAGAAAGAGAAATCCCATTTAAAATCACTCTAGACAATATAAAATATCTGGGAATCTATTTGCCAAGACAAACAAAAGAATTATATGAACACAAAAACAAAACATCTTTTACACAAATAAAGTATTTCTAAACAATTTGAAAAAATATTAATTGTTCATGGTAGTCTGAGATAATATAATAAAAATGACGATTATGCCTAAATTAATTTAATTATTCAGTGCCAATCAAACTACCAAAAAGCTATTTTATAGAAGTGGAAAAAGTAATGACAAAATTCAGAACAAAAGGTCAAGAATATCAGTGGAACTAATGAAAAGAAAAAGTGAAGAATGGTGGCCTAGCAGTACCAGACCTTAAACTGTGTTTTAAAGCCGTAATCATCAAAAAAATCTCATCCAAGCTAGGAAATCAAAGTGTAGATCAATGAAATAGATAAAGGGTTAAACGACCTCAGCAATATAGTGTTTGATAAACCCAAACATCCCAGCTTTGGGGATAAGAACTAATTATTAGACACAATCTTCTGGGAAAATTGGAAAACAGTATGGCAAAAAATAATTTTAGATCAGTATCTCACACCCTATACCAAGAATAGGTCAACATAAAGAGTGAGATCATAAGTAAATTAGGGGAAAAGAGAATAATTTACCTGACATGTCTATGGAGAAGGGAAGAATTTGTCACCAAATGAGACAGAGAACATTATAAGATGAAAAATGAATATTTTTGATTATATTAAATTAAAAAGGTTTTCTAGAAACAAAACTAAAGTCACCAATATTATAAGAGAAGTAAGAAACTGGAAAAAAATAACAAATTTCTCTGATAAGTCTCATTTCTCAAATATATAAAGAACTAAGTTATATTTATAAGAATCCAAGTCATTCCAAATTAATAAATGGTCAGAAGATATGAATAGGCAGTTTGCAGATAAAGAAATTAAAGCTATTAATAATCATATGAAAAACTATTCTAAATCATTCTTGATTAAAGAAATACAAATTAAAACAACTCTGAGGTATCACCTCATACTTGTCAGTTT
This sequence comes from Gracilinanus agilis, assembly GCF_016433145.1. Lineage (NCBI taxonomy): Eukaryota > Metazoa > Chordata > Mammalia > Didelphimorphia > Didelphidae > Gracilinanus > Gracilinanus agilis. The sequence goes on along the minus strand of NW_025390766.1, from coordinate 840 downwards.
GGCCAAAATGACAGTAAAGGAAAATAATAAATATTGGCAGGGATCTGGCAAAATTGGGACAATGATGCATTGCTGGTGCAGTTGTGAACTAACTCAACCATTCTGGAGGGTAATTTGGAATTAAGCCCAAAGGGCTATAAAAGAATACATACCCTTTGACCCCAGTAATGGCACTGCTAGGTCTGTATCCAAAATAGATTTTAAAAATAGGAAAGGATCTGCTTATATAAAAAAAAAATTATAACTGGTCCCTTTGTGATAGCAAAGAATTGGAACAAAAGAGATGTCCATAAATTAAGGAATGGATAAACAAATTGTGGCATATGATGGTGATACTATACTATTGTGCTATAAGAAATGATGAACAAAATCACTTTAGAAAGAGCTGGAAAGAACTCCATAAACCACTGCAAAGTGAAATAAGTAGAACCAGGAAAACATTACACACAGTTACAGAAATATTGTGGAACGATCAAATGTAATAGACTTTGTTACTAACAGCAATACAATGATCAAGAACAATTCTAAGGGACTTATGGGAAAGAAAGATATCCAACTCTAGAGAAAGAGGTAGTGGAGTAAGAATGCAAATAGAAGCATATGATTTATCACTTTTTATTTGGGTATATGTTTTGAAGCTTTGGTTTTATAAGATTAATCTCTTACAAAAATGAATACTATGGAAATTTTTTTATAATACATGTATAACTGTAAGATTTAAAATTAGGCTTGACTAAATATGAGAGTTACAAAAGTAAGATTGTGGTCACTGTTCATAAAATATTAACTCAAATCAAAAAAACTGTTAGCAGCTTTTGAGTAGAGATATGAAATATAGGA
>NW_025390765.1:0-2726 GCF_016433145.1 Gracilinanus agilis | reverse complement strand
TATGTATATAAATATTATATAAATATATATTATTATATATAAAGCAAATGATACTGCTAGCTTGAATCTGAAAGATGAAACTCAATATAAAGTTTTATACTTGGGTTCAAAAATTCAACTTTATTAGTACAAAATAAAATAAATAAAAATTTATCTGATGAGGACCTAGGAATTTTAATTTACTATGAACTCAGTCTGAATCAACAAAAGAGAAGTGCTGGTGATGTTGAACAACTAGCAAAAATTGTTTAAAAGGAAGCTTAATATGTTTTAAGTTTAATTTGCAATTTTAAATATTCTTCATAATTTTCTCAAGTCTTTGTAATATATCTGTTCATTCAATAGACTAAATTAAACCCCAAGTTTGCTGATTCCCAAGATATAAACTTATAATGAAAATTCGATAATTCACTTTTTGCAATTTGGTTCAAGTTGATCTCAGGAAGCTAACAATGTCATGTAGTATTGGAATATGTTGTGAGGTAATTACTAGGAACAAGGAGGTGATAGTCCCTCTGTAATCTATCTTAATAAGTCTATCTATAATATTTTACTATGTTTCATGTGTTAAAGAAAGAAGGTTATTGATAAATTTAACAGTGTATTGAAAGGGAGGAAAAGTATATCAAGAAGGGTAACCAGGATGACAAAAAGACCTTGAAAAATTATATTTGATTAACAGTTGAAGAATGTGAGAACTATTTAGCCTGGACAAAAGAAGACTCACCGGTGACATGATAGCACTTATTTAAAAAGTTATTTTAAAAATTAGACTTTTCTGTTTGGTCCCAAGAGCAGAACTAAGAGCATTATAATTTAGAAAGAGGTACATTTAGAGTCAATTACAATTTCTAGGAACTAGAACTTCCAAAAGAGGAATAGGACACATGTTGGATAACCATTTATTGGATTTGTTTTGTGGTTTTCTTTTGGGTATGGATTGGATTAAGACAGGAGAGTCTCTTCCACTTCTAAAATCCTACACCTCTATGACTTCTGCCTAATTTGGTAACTTGGTTCTCTCTTTACTTTCCATGAAATTCACTTTCCTTATCTGCAGGGATTTAATGGGCCCTTTTCAGATCTAATAGTCAATAAGTCTCAATTTCTTATACTTTTACGAGACAACTAGTGAATTATTTCCACCTACATCTATTACAATTTCAAACTAAAATGCTATAGTTTATGAAAAAGAATGAACACATTTCTCATGATTAATTCCTAAATATGAACCCCCAGGGCCAGGACAAAAGCAGTCTCCATGCCTGAGATCAGGAACTGTCCCAGAGATGAAGGCTTGGGATATTCCACAGACTCTCACTCTTTCATTTTCTAGTTTCAAAAACACCATTGCCTGTGGGATGGCAGAGTTTATCCGTTTCCCAAGGTGATGTCCCCAAAACAAGGTTTGTATGGGAAAAAATAAAACTTCTCTCCCAGGATTGGTGAGAGTCAGGTTTACTCTCAGGGTTTGTGTTCAGCTCCCCCTGCAGTCCTCATTACTGTGTCACTCAAAACACAATAGTACACAGCAGAATCTCTCATTTGGACTGAAGTTTTCTCCAAGTGAAAAGAAGACTTTTCCTTTATCTTTCTGGCCCAAAATCCATTGTTGTCTTTCTCTTGGTCTTTCCCTGCTGTCTCTCTCAGGAGGAGCTTCAGAGCTTCATTGGGATACTGGACATACCAGAAAAGATAAGGTGTGAAACTAGTCTGATAAGAACAGTCCAACTTGAGTGATGCTCCCTCAGGGAGGGTGATGTGTCCTTCTGTCTGGGTCACTGAATCTCCATAAGTGCCCCCTGAAAAACAAATACATTGTTTACACTCTACATTCAACTCTTTTGTGAAAAGAAGAGACAGAACCAGAGAGCCAGAGACACAGAGAGTAAAGATTCTACTAAATTTAAAAAATATAGACATTGATCAAGGTCATTGTCCTTACCGAAGAGTAACAGGATCCCAATCACTGAAGCAGAAATAGAGATCATGGCTGGTCCAATTGTGGAGAAGTAGATATTAGTGTTTCCCTCCCTAAATCTAGTCCTCCACCAAGTTTTCTTGTACCAAGATAAAGAAAACAGATTCTGTTCCTGATGTACCTAATTTTAGGCAAACATTATTCTTTTTGGTTCTTAGGATGTCTTTCTAATCTATGATCTCAGCTTCCCTGTGGGTCTTTAGTTTGGAGAAAAGAGAAGAGAAAAGCAGAAGTGGAGTAGAGGTATCATTACGTTAAAACCTCAGCCAATGCCTTTTCTTGGGTTTTGTTTTGTGAAATAGCATCCTCTAATGGTTGAGTGTAGGAATGGTTATGAAATATTTCTCAGAGTGTCTGTCACCACTGCCAACTATCTGTCCTCATTTTCATTTAGGCAGAGCAGCTACTGGGGGTGATGACAATGACATTATCATTGTCCCATTTGTCTAAGTGCCAAACTAGGCTTTAGGTCTGATATGTTACAAGAGGATGTTCCTTAGTCTTTTCCTTGAAAGAAGATGATCAAATTTAGCTCTCTTTTGCCCATAGTGGTTTAGTGATTGCCTTCACTTACATTTCATTTTCTCTTCTTTCCTCAAATTTGCTGTCATTTTCTGTTTATTTTGTTCCTTTTGAGTTTGAGCTCAGACAATTTTTTCTTCCTTAAGTACTTCTCTTTCTTTCTTTCTTTCTCTCTTTCTTTCTTTCTTTCTCTCTTTCTTTCTTTCTCTCTCTCTTTCTCTCT
>NW_025390764.1:0-6138 GCF_016433145.1 Gracilinanus agilis | reverse complement strand
GAAGGAAGGAAGGAAGGAAGGAAGGAAGGAAGGAGTGGAGGGAGGGAAAGGAGGAAAGGAAAGAGAGAGAAAAAGCAAGAAAGAAAAGGGCACTGTGAGCCCTTCACAGATTGAGCGGCCTTTAAAAAATGGGCCATGTAGGGCCAGCTGGAATTGCTAGTTAATCTCCTTCACTGGCCTGAAGCAACAAAGCCAACTTCATCTCTGCTCTCCAGCCTTCACCCCAAATGAAAACCATGTGCGTGGGTGCCTTGGCCGTCCTGGGTCCTTCTGTTGCTCAATCTCTTCAATATTATTTCATGAAACTCTTTGGGGCCAACAGAGGCCTGCCATACTGGGTGTTACTAATTAGGTCACATTAACACGAAGCCATGTCTGCAGCTTCCAGGGGGACTTTGGGTGGGATCCATTAGGCTGGTGACATCTGAGCAGAGACGGGAACTTTAAAAGAGGACAAGAAGGCCCCCACCGTGATTCTCAGTGATGTGGAAGCCCTTCTCCTTCCTGGATCTCAGGAGACATGCATCAGTCCTAAGTCCCTCCTAGGGTCGTGTTACCGCTGACCCCAGCTTAATGGGCTCAGAGTGAATAACCTGATGGAATGGGGTGACTGTGAGAAAGACACGACCCAAATCCTGGCTGCGTTCGAGGTCTGAGGCCCCCCCGGCCCCCGCTTCCAGGAAGTGCCCTGCTGGGTTGCATGGAAAAAGGAAGTACGCGCGCATGGCTTAGATTAGGAAAACTCACATTCCAAATCCAAGCGGACTTGCATTTGGACTCTGAAAGCTCTCTGAGGAACGGATGCCCAAAGTCATCCGTGAGTCGCCTTCGGTTCCGATGGCCCGCTGCTCAGGAGGTGCTGTTCATGCGTTGTCCTGGCCCTGTTGGCAGGGTATTTGAGGTGCCCTCTCGGCTTTCTGTCCCCCATTTTTAGCACTTAGCATCAGTTGGCTCTACCCCTTTCCCTTCTTGGAAACTATGACCCCCTGTCTTCCGGGGGCCCCCATAGTCTTCCTTCTCTCTGCCTTCCCTCCCCACACCCCCACCCCCGTTCCCGGAGAGATGGGTAATTTAGTGGTTGTGCCTGGTTTTCATTTGCCATATTTTACACCCATTGTCACAGTTACGTCTGCGTAGGGAACACTTCTTGAGTGGCGCAAATAAGCATCTCATCTCCCACTTAGAGATGAAATTAAGAGCTGTTTGGTGCATTGCGATGTTAATGACTTTCCCAAGGTCTCTGGGCCAGTGCGTGTCATGGGCAGCCCCTGAGCCCAGACTTCTCTTCCAGATCTGAGGAGGCTGATCTGAGCCAGGCTTGTCGGGATCCAGGGCCCATCGTTCCAAAGGTGGCTGCTGGTTAAGGGAGCTGAGTCGTCCCCGTTGGCCCAGAAGCCGGAGGAGGGGGCGCAGAGCTTCGGGAGAATGGAGAGCAAAGGAGGAGGTGGCAGTCGGGAGGGGGGTCTGCCCACACGGATGAGGCCGGGGAAACAGAGCCCGCTGGGCAGCATGGCCAGCTGCTGGAAGAGTATTTTCCTTGGGCCGCCCCCAAGACGTCTGGTTGGAGACAAGCATCGTCCGTGGTTGGCGCTCGTGCCCGCCGGCGCCTTCTCTGCCCCCACCGAGGATCCGTTCAGTTCTGGGGGCTTCAGACCAGATTCCCCGGCCTCAGGGACCGGCTCCCGGGCATCGCTGAGGGGCTGCGTTCGTGCTGGCGAGCACGGGGGGCTTTGTGCCAGCTGACCCCAGAGCGGCGGACCCAAGGCCCTGGGGAAGTCCTCTTAGGCGTTAGCAGAGAAGAGCGGAGATGGAGGGGCTCCGTGGAGAGCAAAATGGCCTCTGCAGCCCTTCCTCCTGCTCCCAGCTTGTCTCCGCCTTCACTTGCTTAGTCAATGAAGGGCAGGCCAGGCACGGACGCTTTATGCGAGTGCCCTGACCGGATTCCCCTTTTAACTCGCCTCCGCCCCGTCCTAGGACGAGTCTCAGAATCGGTTTTTCAGAGTAACCGGAAGCTTAACCGCGAGCATCTCCGGGCTGTCGCCCGACCCCAAATGGCACATTTTCACGTCTGCTTTTCATGTTCTGCTGTTTATTTAGGGCTGGCATTGCTGCATAAAGAGAGAAAGACCTCCCTGTTAGCACAGGTAGCGGCCGGCGTGGGGACGCGAGGCTGACCAAGGGGCGCTCGCGCGAGACACCGAAAGGCCCGCAAAATCCCAGTTTGGGCCCGGCCTTCATCCAGCAAACATCTGTCTGTCTTCTTGGGCCTGACGGACGGCTGCGTTTCTGGCTAGTTAAGGATTGTGCCATAAAAGGAGAAGGAAGCCGCTTTCGGCTCTCCGCTAAGACCGCAGCTTGGCTTAGAGCTTGTCTCCACGGCTCGAGAAGGTCTTTTAGGGATTCGGGACTCGGTCCACGCAGAAGGGGTCGGGGGCTTCCTGAGGCGGGCTGGTACCAAGCGGCCTGTCTGGGCTTCTGCTTAAACAGGCCGACTGGGCAACCCATTTGTTCTTCTGTGCGGACCATGAGTGAGGCCCCCCACCGATCCGGCGACAGCCGCGCCGTCCTTAGAGCGAGCGGCATCCGGACAAGGTGTGAGGGACCTCCAGAGGTCAGAGGAAAAGGCCATCTCTGGGACTTTGCATAGAAGAGGGAGAAGCTCAAGGAGGTGCTGCTGGTGTCTGAATGGAGGGGGACCCCAGAAGAGGAGGAAGCTGGGAAATGTCTGCAGGGCCTCCTGCACGAGGGTTCAAGGACTACGGGAGAACTCCAGAGCCGCAGGCATTATTTTAGGAGGACAAAAAGGTCTCTCTCAAAGGCACCAGAGATCCCGGCGGTTTTCAGAAGGGAGAAGCGCCGCCAAGAAGTTCTACAGGGAGACAGCCAGGCGTCCGAGGAAACCACCTGAATATCGTCACGGCCATCGGACGGATGAGCAGCTCTTCTGAACACCCCCCTCGCCCCTTGGCAAAAGAATCGAGCCCGGAGCTCCCAAAGGAGGGAAAGGAGGGAATTGGATACGGGGGGGGGGGGGGGGGTCGAGAGAAAAAAAAGGGAAAGGCGGGAAGAGGATTGAGGAGGGGGACGAGGGAGGCGTTTGACTGTCCCGGTTCAGGAAATTCCTCTTCTCAGAGTTGGTGCTCAAGGACTCATGACCAGCGATGGAAGTGGAGAAGGCGCCGTGTGATGACTAGGACCGGATCCTCATAGGAGAGAGAGAGAGAGAGAGAGAGAGTGTGTGTGTGTGTGTGTGTGCGCACGTGTGTGTGCGCGCTCATGTGTGTGTGTGCACGTGTGTGTGTGCGCACGTGTGTGTGCGCGCTCATGTGTGTGTGTGCACGTGTGTGTGTGTGTGCGCACGTGTGTGTGCGCGCTCATGGGCAGGCGGCACTTGTGTCTGCTCAGGTGGGGTTTCATAGGACTGAACTTCGGTGCCTGGCTGGTTGCGCCCCTCCATTTTCTGGAGTCCCCGGGAAGTCAGGAGCCCAGATTCTGCGAATCAGAGAGCAGAGGGGCCGCCGCGCTGACCGCTGGCCTTGCCCAGTGGGGTGTGCCTAGACGGTGCCGGGCTTGTGTCCGTTCCGGGGGAAGCCGCAGCTGTATCACGCAGATGCAGACGGGGCTTCCTGCTGGAGCAGCCACTGGGCAGGCTTGTCCCTGTCTGGTTCCCGAGGACAACCCACTAAGGACAATGATGATGCAGTGGGGTTTGCAAAGCGCTTTGCATAGTCTCTCATTTGGTTCTTCCAGCAGTCCTGGAAGGCAGGCGCTCTTCTTGCCCTCGTTTTACAAATGGGGGAACTGAGGCAGACAGGGTTAAGTGGCTGGTCCAGGGTCACACAGTCTGTAAGGGCTGGAGGCAGGATTCGATGAGATTAGCTCTTCCTCTCTTCCTTAGCCTGACCCTCAGGGCTCTTAGCAGTCTCAAGCCCAGGCTGGAGGTCCTCGAGGGCAGGGCTGGCCAGGGTCCCCGATCCCAAGATTCGGGGAGGGGATGAAAGTGGGAAAGGCTGCTGTTGGTACCTCAGGGCTACGTGATCCGCTTGGTGAGTGGGCAGAGCTCGGCAGTGGCTGAGCGACCTCCCAGCGTGGACGTTCCGTCTCTGGGGACTCTGATCGTGACCCATTGGGGCCTTCTCAGCCTCGGGCCGGGTCTGACTCTTGGGTCCTCCTGATGAATGGGGGGGGGCTCTGCGTAGAGCTTGTCCTTCCTCCGGTGCCCCGCAAAGAACCGACATTCTGGAGGGTCCTCAGCCGCCACCTAGAATCACCCAAACTAGAAACCGAAACGCCACGAAGCCTCCCCTCGACGTGGTCGCGGAGCATCTGCTTGGAGCCCGCCAGGAAGCTCGTTCTACTTTGGGAAACACGGCCAGGAGCTTCTCCTTCCCCCGAAGTCAGGTGGACCCCGAGGTCCTAGCTCTGCCCTCGGGGACAAGCAGCAACAGGGCCGATCCCTCTCCCACCACAGCCCTGTGAACGCTGGGAGACGGCCACACAGCGAGCAATGATTAAGTGTTTGCTGGATGCCGGGTACCGTGCCAAGTCCTGAGGATGCAGAGCGTCGTCTCCGCCCTCCAGGGGCTCAGCTTCTAAGAGGGGAGGCGACCCCCGGACAACGGCACCTGCTAGCAAGAGACGGAGGGATTGGAAGCCGCGTCCAGGGCGACTCCGGGCCTTCGATCCCGAGGAGCTGGAGCCTGGGGTGCCCCCGTGATCTGGGGAGTCCTCCTCGCTCGGGGGCGCCGATCCTGGGAGCCGGAGAGCGAAAGGAAACGGATGTTAGGATGGGAAACTCCGGCTCCGAGTGGCGCCGCAGAAATCGGAAACCTCTAAACCGGAGGGATTCGGAAAATGGCCCCTTCCTGATTTCCTCCTAGATTTGTGCCAGTAAGCAGCTGAGGCCCCAGCAAAGGACCCCGCTTACGTGGATCAGGGCGGCATTGCAGGCCGAGGAGGCTCCGGAAGACACGCTCAGCTCCAGGACATTCGAAAGTCATTTTGTGTGTTGTGCAACGTGGAACACGGAATGTGTCCAAGACCTGGCTGCCGGCTCTTCTCGTCTTGGAGACCAGTTCGTGCGACCTTAGAAAAGTCCCGTGTCCTGGAGCGCATCCCTTCCTGTCCAGAGAGGGCTAGAGAGGGAGAAGGGGCCCTCCAAAGCTTCTGGTCCGGCTCCCACAGGAGGGGGACATCCAGGCCCAGGACCAAGCGAGAGCCGCCGGTCACAGAGAGCCCAGGACAGGGCCCGCGCTCCGGCCTCGGGCCTGAACTCCGAGCCCAGCCTGTTCTGAGAACACCAAGGTGGGGGCTAGATCGTGGCTCTTTGGACTATGATGCCTTCGGCTGTGGCCTGGAGAAGCCTCGGGAGCCCCGCGCAGAAGAAGGTTTCAGAGGCGTGTTTGAGAGCAACGCTCGATGTCAGCGGGAGGCGAATGATAACAAAGAAGTGTGTGAGGAAGGAATGAAAACTGTGTGTGTGTGTGTGTGTGTGTGTGTGTGTGTGTGTGTGTGTGTGTGTGTGTGTGTGTTCAGGTTCCAGTTCACAGACCCTGAAGTCTCTCCAGGGACACCTCTGGGGACCCAATATTTCTAAAGTGCTTTGAAAACCTTAAAATATATCAATGCGAGGCCTTGTTACTGCTCCAATTTCTTCTACTACTGCCACTACCGTTACTACTTCTATTATGATTATTATGTGATATTAAGTCTAAAGTTATCCCAAAAGACTTGGAAAAAATAGATTTCATTTTCATCTTCAAATGAGATGACTTCAGTGGCAGGAGCCGCCGGGCATGGACTCTTATTTATAGAAGTAATCGTGCCCTGCAAATGGATAATGCAGTAACACTAATGGCCTCCCCACAATGGCTTTCCCCTCTCCATAGTGCCTCTTGGCTGCTGGGGACGACTTAGTCATTATTCACTGATCATCAGATCACAGATCTAGAGCGGAAAGGGACATCCGAGGCTGTCTAGTTCCCGCCCCCTTCAGACGAGGTCCAAGGAAGTTAAGTTATTCGGCCAGCTAGCCTAACTGGTGAGGAGTAGACGTGGGCTTCGGACTCCAGAGCCGGCGCTGCTTTCCTCTGCACCATCCATTGCCTGCCTACAAAGCCCATTTCAGGTGGGCCATCT
>NW_025390763.1:0-3309 GCF_016433145.1 Gracilinanus agilis | reverse complement strand
AAATGAGAAATCAGAGGGTTCTGACTTTGTCCCTTCTAAGACAGATTTTTTTCTTTTCTGAAGAGTGAATTGAAATATGCAAACCCCTGTCCCCTCTCTCCCCCTCAACCCCCCAATACTTAAGCTCCAGGAGAATGTAAAATGCTGAATTGAATAAAAAAGGAGATATAGGAATTTGACTTGAATGTGAACCTAGGTTGCTCATAAAACCAAGAAAATGAGAATTTTTACAAAGCCACTTTGTATCCTGGTCCTTTGCTTCTGTTTCTTGACAATTAAAAATATATTTTTTCCTATCAATAAGCCAATCAACAAGCATTAAAAAACAACAACAACAATAACAAGCATTTATGGGCAGCTGAGTGGCTCAATGGATAGAGAACCAGACCTAGAAATGGGAGGTCCTGGGTTCAAATTTGCCTTCAGATACTTCCTAGCTGTGTAACTCTGGACAAGTCACTTTTCCTAGCCCTTATTGTTCTTCTGTCTTAGAACCAATACTTAGTTTCAATTGTGAGAAAGAAAGTAATGATTTAAAAAATAAACTAAGCATTTATCAAGTGCCTGTTATAGGCCATTGCTAATGGTAGGTGCAAGGGATACAATATTAATATTAAATAACAAATAAATTAAAATATATATAAATAAATAAAGATAATAAACAATAATAATAATAGCTAACATTATATAGTATTTACTATGTGCCAGACACCATGCTAAGCACTTTACAACGGTTACCTCATTTAATTTACAATTATTACCTCACAATAACTCTGCGAGGTAAGTGCTATTATTATCCTCATTTTACAAATGAGAAAACTGAGACAGACCCAGGTTAAGTGTCTTGCTCAGGGGAGCACGCAGCTAATAAGTGTCTAAAGTTGAATATGGACTGAGGTCTTCTGTACTGCAAGCCCAGAGCTCCATCCACTGCGCCACCTCGCTGCCCCCAAGACAGAAATGAAACAGAACCTTGCCCTCCAGAAGCTTACAGTCTCTTACTATGCCTCAGGCAATTCACTAATGTGGGAGATGAATAAAAACTAGACTACAACCACTAGATATTTCCTCTTGCTTGCCTGTAAAAACAGATGGGAGCAAAACTGGCTACCTCCAGAAAGAAGAGCCCCAAAGCCATTTCTTCTTTCTTCTGCTGAATTATAGAGGCCAGAATTCTTGGTTGCCATCCTTGTTTTTCCTTTTGGAACTTTTTTCTCCCTTTGTTCATCCTTATGATTCTGAGCTAACCTCTTCTTTTGGCTGCTCCTTTCCACATTTAAGACAAGAAAAAATGTATAAATTCTCTTAATGCTTAAGGATTTTAAAATTTTAGTACATGCAAGCATTTAAGAGCTAAAATAAGATTTTAAATAGGGAAAAACAGGTACTTAAATTTTTCCTTTTACACACATTCATCATGTTATTCATCACTATAATGTTATTTTTTTCCACCTGATAATGGCATAGCTGTTGTACTAAATTTGACAAATGCCACCGTCGGATATGTGTGTGTGTGCATACTTAGAAAGAACATTATTTTTTTCCATTGTACTAATTTCTTTAGGATCAGACAGGAAAAAACTGAGAACCTTTTCATAAGGGCACAAAGAATTTCCAGCCCTTTGAAGACTGTACATCTTATAGGAACTTTTTTTCATTTAATTACTTCCCCATTTTTGTCTTCCTCACAATTTCTGCTCTGAATAATTCTTCCCATCTTAGGACAATCAATGCAGAAACTTTGTAGGCTGCTAAAAAAGACAGAAATCACTAAGAAAGATAAGAGATGGCATGGAATATAGAATAGAGAGTCACATGGGCCTTGGATTCAGGAATACTTTGGGATTTAAGCCCTAACTATGATACATACTGGCTGTATGACCTTAGGCAAGTCACTTAATCTCTCAGTGTCTTCAAGTAATACTCTATTTAATTGCTGAAATTCCCTAATGAAATCATGAGTCTGGCCCCCCAAAAAGACTGAGTAGCATAAAATCTATTGACAAATCAAAATCTAAACGCTTTCTATATAGAAGCCAAATCAGAACCATTCCATTAAGTTAGTGGACGAAGTAAAATTCTGCCCTACTCATCTGCTCTCCTCTTTCCATTGACTTTCATCAGGAGACCAGCCTCTCTATAGCATTCCTATTGAGAACATTCTGGCTGTGGAGAAATTAGAGGAGGAGTCCTTCAAAATGAAAAACGTGAGTGCTGCCTTTTAAATATTTTTACCTTTTCTTATGTGTCTATCTTGTTTACTTGTAGCTCGTGTTCTTTTTTCTTCCACTCCCTAAACATGTACCCACTATCTTTGCTGTCTGCCTTTGGGTCTCCTAGTTATTCATATTCTTTTTTTTTAAACTCTTAACTTCTGTGTATTGGCTCCAAGGTGGAAGAGTGGTAAGGGTGGGCAATAGGGGTCAAGTGACTTGCCCAGGGTCACACAGCTGCAAAGTGTCTGCGGCTGGATTTGAACCTAGGACCTCCTGTCTCTAGGCCTGACTCTCAATCCACTGACCTACCCAGCTACCCCCATGTTATTCGTATTCTTGAAGAGTTTTTGGAAGGGCTATGTTTGTCTTCAGTCCAACAATCCTCAAAAGCAGCTTAAATTTGCCCTTTGGCTGGTATGACTACTATAGAATACATGAAAGCCTGCCCAGGAAGTGGCTTCAGAACTGAACTGGCATTGGGCCAACGGTTTCCTAGAGCGGTCCTAACTACACCTTGACTTGAGGAAATCAAACCCTTTTTTGAGAACCACCTGGTGCCCAACCACATCATAGGACTCAGAACCAGGAGCTGTTTAATATGCATAGAAACAACCAAGCTGGGGGGTGTCAGACCTGGTCTCTGAAATGGACTAGTAATATTTGCCCATGAACAAGAAAGATGACAAGGTGGGTAGCTCCCAGCCTTGAGAGTGACAGAATTTTTCTCATTTATATTTAAGTTTGTTTAAAATTAGGCAGTTGAAAGAAGATCCTATGACTAAATGGAAAAAGCCTATTTATAAATTTCTGTGACACTTCATTTCATTTTTATTGACTATTTAAATGTTTAAAACAAATAAGATGTTTTTCAGTCTGTGGCTAGATGTATCAGTGTCTGTGAAGTGGACTTGGGTTGTTGCCCTCTCCAAGGTAATAACTGGTCTATATAACTGTCAAAGAATGTTGTGCATGCTTAGAATTCAAGCTAGTTAGTGAACAACCTGCTTTCAAGATTACTATGTCTTAAACTGTACTATAAAGCAGTGATCATTAAAACAATATGGTACTGGCTAAGAGTCAGAAGGGAGGATCA
>NW_025390762.1:0-2905 GCF_016433145.1 Gracilinanus agilis | reverse complement strand
CCCACATTCAGCAGGGAAGTCTCTGGTCTTGGTCTGCTTGGGTGGGGTGGAAGGCAAAGTTATAGAATTGTGAGTATTGATTCAGAGCTAGAAGGAAATGGAGACCATCGGATCCAATCCTCTTATTTTATAGATGATGAAACGCAGACTCAGAGGTTGTAATTCACACAGTTAGTAAGTAGCTGAGGAAGGATTGAGGGGCTGGGGTCTTCCTGAATTCAAGCCCAATCCTCTCCTGTCCTGGATGTTATTAGAGGCTCTCCTGATTAGAAGTACTAAGCTCTAATTAGGCCTCCATTAACTTAGGGTCTGAAGGCAATATCTAGGATAGCTTTCTTCCTCCTAGAGATATTCGCAGAGTTGTTGTTTAGTAGTTTTCAGTCATGTCTGATTTGTCATGGCCTCATTTGGAGTTTTCTTGGCAAATACTGGAGTGGTTTGCCATTTCCTTCTCCAGCTCATTTTTATAGATGAGAAACTGAGGCAAGCTGATTTAAGTGGTTTGCATAGGGTCCCGTATCTTGTAAGTGTCTAAGGCCAGATTTGAACTCAGGTCTTCATAACTCCAGGACCAGTACTCTATCTGCTGTGATACCTAGCTGCCCATTTGTATAGTACTTAAGATCATAGATTGAAAACCACAGAGGCCTTTGAAGGACAACCTTCTCATTATACAGATGAGGAAGCGGGGGCTCAGATGGGAAAAGTAATACGTACAAGGCCACCCAAGTAGTAGCAGAACTAAAGGCCTTTATTTCCTAATCCATCACTATTTCCATTGTAATAGCTGCTGAGGATTATGGGAATATCATTATCATTGACTCCTTTCCACTAGAGTGACCAGTGCCTAGTGTCCCATCAGTGAGAAGTCTCTTCCGCAAAGGAATATTCCTTGAGGCTCTGGAGAATCCTCCTCCCCATACACCATTTTTGTACTACCCAAAGCTTATATTTATGTCAGGTTGTACCACTGTCCTATCAGTAATGGGAAGGATAGTTACAGGAGCTGCTTCAGCCCCTGCAGCCTGTTGTTCTTCAGTGTTCTTATCTGTAGCCTGTTGTTTAATATCACCCCCCTCTTTTGGTATGACTGCACTTTCAATAATTTCTAGCTGCATGATTGTCTTTGCATCTAGATCCTTTCCTTCCCTGATTTGCTTGTTTATCTCAATGAGGATCTTCATTTGCTCCACTAACTGTTCCCAAACTGGGTTTGTTATTTCTGTTCTTCCAAAGGTAAATGCCAGACCTTTCCTCAATATCATCAGGGCCCCATAAAAAATTACAACCATGGCTATCCTCGATGGCACATATGCCAAAGCATCACCCACTGATATAGTTAACCACATGTAAGTATCATATATTTCAATCATTTGTTTGAAAAATTGAGGAACAATTATCAGCCAAAAGGTAGCACAAGCCTGCCAAATTCCATATATTAGCACCCCAGAGCACCCCAGTGTGACAACAGCCCTGTTGATGAAGCTGGCCATACTGATCACTTCCTACTCAGGTTCTGAAATAAAAATCCTAGGCTGGCTCGCCAATACTGTAACATGGAAATGGCAGGGTGGAATTCCTGCAAGATACAGGGTCAAGCCTCAACCTAGAATTCTCTGTGTCTTGCAGGAATTCCACCCTGCCATTTCCATGTTACAGTTTCCCAATCAGTTATGTCATGTGGTTTCTTTTTTCCAGAGTGTACATTTAAAAATTAATTTTGTTTTCCCCAAATTACATGAAAAACAGTTTCCAACATTTTAAAAAAGAATTTTGAGTCTCAAATTCTCTCCCTTGACCCCACTGAAATGGGAAGCAATCCAATAATGATTTCATATGTGCCATCAGCTTCATGCGATGTCCTGCCAAGCCCCAGAGATAGCAAGCAGAGTTATTATTGCCCTCTTTTCATGCCCGTCTATCCGGTGAGTGTCAGAAACAGGACTAGAACCCACAGTCAAGGAAGATGCTTCTTCCCATCCAGCCTGAGACCATCTCCTGCAGCTTCCTTGCATCTGTCAGAGCTGCTGCCCAGAAAGCTCCCTCCTCCTCACTGAGCCCCATCACAGGCACCTTCCCAGGGATTCATGCCCTCAGGATCACTGCTTGCCTTTCTCCACTAATTGGGGTAACATTAATATTACATTGATTTTTTATGTAACCAGAGAAAGAGAGAAAGTGGGGCCAGATTTGCTTTTTCATCTCTGTTTGGCCTGGAACCTTTTTCTCTCAGAGGTAGAATGTGTTCCAGAGAACCTGGGCTTTTTTGATCTCTAGAACAGCTCACTGCAGGGGAGCAGGCTTTGAAGTTATCTACCTGAGCCCTCTGATTGGACAGATGGAGTCGTCCTCCCTCAGTCATTGAAGGATGATGCTTGCAGCCTGCTTTCTCTTGTTCCTTCAGTATCTCTAAACTTGTTCTTTACTTTCCTTTTCTCCTACCACTGAGGGCATATACTGATCCCCATCATCCCCTGCCCTTCACCTCCCCCAGAATCCATGATCCTGAGGAGGAGCTCTGGGCTCCCACCCTCACCTCCCTTCCTGCCTCCTTGGCCCCACCACACTGGCCTTCTCCCTCCCAGGCATCCACCCAAATTTATTCTTTTTCCATTATTTCCCTACTTTGGATTTATTTCAATTCAATAACCATTTAACAAGTGATTGTTATTCCCAAAGAATAAGATTCAAACTTGGTATAGTGGGAAGGAAGACCACTAAGCACCAGAAAGATCCAAGTTCAAGTCTTGCCCCTGGAGAAGTCACTCAGGGTTTTGGGCAATTTTCTAAGACTATTGAATGAAAAGCAAGTGCCCCTCTATATTGGTAGAAGGAGTTTCCTCAATGGCCATTCCTTGCACCAATGAAATCATAGATTCAGTCTAAAAAACAGATAATGAGAGCA
>NW_025390761.1:0-6033 GCF_016433145.1 Gracilinanus agilis | reverse complement strand
CTCTCTCTCTCTCTCTCTCTCTCTCTCTCTCTCTCTCTCTCTCTCTCTCTCTCCAAGTGACACCCGAGCACTGTAACCAAAGATTAATTGCCTTAATCAAATCGACCCACCCTCTGCAATTAATCTTTTAGCAACAAATTAGAGACAATTACCTCAACCTCCCGGGTCAGGCGGAGAGAAGAGGTGGGGGTTAGAGAGGCCGGGCTGGGTAGGAGATTTAAAGAAATATATAAATAACTAAGACTTTATCTGAACAGCTGGGAGAGAACTAGGTGATGACTTGGGGAGAGGTTGTGTGAGTGGGAAGGAGAAAGGTTCGGCCTGAGGCAATGTGTGTCCAGGAGTTTTTTGGAAGGGTCCTTCTCTAATCCATCCTTTCTCTAAATCTCCCCTCCCCCCAATTGGGGGTAGGTGTGGAGTGGGAATTAAAGAGTGGAGAAAGTGCTTACCTGGTTAGGGGCGGGTGGGCTGAAGGCTCATTTCTTTATCTCCCTCACCCTTCCCTATCCCTCTTCCTCTCTCTCTTTCAGCCTCTCCCCCTCTCCCTCCTTTTCTCCCTCTTGCCTCTCTGGCTCTTCCGCAGCGCTCCGCCTCTCCTCACAGTGCGGGCTACCAGCTACACTCTGGTTTCCGGAGCCCCTGCTTCGTGGACAGCCGCTCTTCTTCTCTTGATCTCCCTGCTGCCTCCAGTCGCTGGTACGGCTGCCGCCGCCACTGCCGCCGCCTTCGCAGCGGCTCGACTGCTGCAGTCCCTCCTGTGTAGTCTGCCCTGCTCCCCGCCTGCTCGCCCCCTCCCTCCTCTTCTCGGCCTTGACCCTGACAGCGGCTCTGCTTGACTTCCCCGCCCCACTCTCCCAACCTTCTCCCCCCACCCCTCCCTGGAAGTTTGTAAGTTGCTTGCTTGTTTTGGGTGAGGGTTTGTTTTCTCCGACGTGGCCTCGGCTGGCTCTCTCCTCCAGAGTTCCTTGGTTTTCCTTCCTCCTCCTCACAGTCCCCCCCCCCCCCCCAGCCCCCCAAAGACCTAGGTCTGTAATGCCGCCTATCGGTCAGGCAGAGCAGTACAGACGGATCTGTCGATCAGCCGTGTGTGTGTGTGTGTGTGTGTGTGTGTGTGTGTGTGTGTGTGAGAGAGAGAGAGAGAGAGAGAGAGAGAGAGAGAGAGAGAGAGAGAGAACGTCGTGTACGCGCGCGTGTGCTTGTGGCGCCGGGGCCAAAAGGATTGGCAGCTCAGGTAGAAAAGGAGAGGAAATGTGAAAAGAGGTGAGGAGGAGACCCCAAAAGGAGATCTCATTAGGCGAACAGGTAGTCTGACCAGGCTTTAACACTTAGCTGTTTCACTCAGGAGCGCTCCCCTTCAGGATCTGACAGTTTTTAATTTGTACGCATTTCTTTGCGCTAGTTAAGCCCTTCTTTCAGCATTCCTATTCTTCATCCTAGAAGAGCTAGCTACCTGAGTTCTTGTGATCCCTTCAATTCGAGATTCAGGAGGACAGGTATCTGCTATGGAGAGGGAGGGAAGAGTAGGCGATACGTGGTCAAAGAACCTAGGGGCAGAAGGGGAGGAAGACTGGAAGTCGAAAAACAAGAAGAAAGACCTTGTATTCAACTTTTGGACCCATTCCCCAGTTTTCTTTCCTCTTATTCAAAGGAAAAAGGAAACTTTTGCGTCAAAAAAAGCAGATTATATTGGAAACCTGATGGAGATGGACACTTTTCACGAAGCATACCTCCTTTCTCTTTATTCCGCTCCCCCCCACCACCACCACTCTAGGCTAAAACCACACCTCGGTTTTAGAGATTGTTCATGAAGAATCCAAGGAAGGGAGGCCCCATTCACAGCCCTGCCTTGCCAGAGTGGAAGTGGAGAAAGGGCAGCTAGAAAAAAACTGGTCACAATATATTTACTATGTACATATAGGTTGTCCTAAAAGTCTCGGTGCTGTTTAAATAGCACCGGGACTTTTGGGACACATTGCATCCCCCCCTCCTCCAATTCCAATGCTTAAAACATCAGTCGTTTCATCTGTATGGGCTACTCCTTTCCAAAATGCAGATCTCCAGCCCTTTTTCCTTTAGTAGGCACTCATGATGAAAAGATGTGGCAAATAAAAAGAAAGGAAAAGAAAAAGTTACCACATGCTAGCCAGGATTCTTGTGATGAACCTTTCCAGACTGAATTATGTTTGTTCTGGATGTATAGACACATAGAATCCAATATCTGATCTATAATCAAAGCCTTTTTGGGTGGTGTAACAATAAAGGGAGTCAGTAACTAAGTGGAGCCAAGTGGAACCCAGTGGTAGGATCTGCTGGATAGAACTCATGCTTATCTGTCCTAGTCACTAATAACCCAGAAATACTTCCATTGTGAGGCAGCATGGAAGAACTTTCGTGGAAGTTAATTATATTTGTATTAATTTAACTATTTATAGTCATAACTACATTTTGTTATCATACAGTAGCTCACATTTCTGATTTCCACTTCATACCTGCTCCCCACTCCACCCACCTTGTTCACCCCCAGCTGAAACAGGGAAATATGCTGAAAAAGAGAAGTGGAAATTCAGCTTGGTTCTCTCCCTCTCCCTTTTCCTCCCTTCCCCCCCCCCCCTCTCTCTCTCTGTCTCAATTTTACTTCCTCCTTGAAAAGTCACTTCGAAGCTCCTCTTTTTCACCCTCTCTACACCACAGTGGGACTTAA
This sequence comes from Gracilinanus agilis, assembly GCF_016433145.1. Taxonomy (NCBI): domain Eukaryota; kingdom Metazoa; phylum Chordata; class Mammalia; order Didelphimorphia; family Didelphidae; genus Gracilinanus; species Gracilinanus agilis. The sequence continues at coordinate 3,332 of NW_025390761.1, read as the reverse complement.
AACTATTTCCGAACTCCTCAACAAGACTAGAAGCAGCTGCCTCAGTTCAGACTTCAAGAACATCAAAGGGATCAGAGCATTTTCTTTCTGTGTTCCTCTTCCCCCAACCCCCTCAACCCTTGACAGTCAGTCCAGCTTTTTCAATGAAAGACTTGATTTACAAGATCTTCCCCGCTGCCCACCTCTCTTTCCCTAATAAACTGTTCCCATAGATTATTCAAAGCAGAAAAGGAAGAAGGCTGCTTAAAAAACAAAAAAAGCCATAGCCCTAATGAGTTCAATTACAATGTGGTAAACACATTGCCTCTACGCTTTAATTAAGCCTGCTGCCCAATTTTAACTCATTAGTAATTCATTAAGAGAACAGCCCTTAGCTGGCTGGGTTGGAAGGCACCACAGACTGGGTGCATTACACCAACATGCATAGGCACTTCAGTGCCTTGTCTTCAGCTTCAGCTTCTCTAAATAGGTTTTGCACTCTAGCAAATCTGGCCTTTGAACAGTGGTGTGAACATGGACATGAAACCTGTTCCTCTAGGCCAGAGGCTTTAAAACTAAGCTTGCAATCTTTTCCCAAGGGGTGACTTAAAATCACCTTTGTGGACCTGTTGGGTTAACTGGCCGTGGTTGTGCACTGTACCTTCTGTACTAGATGGGATTAGGAGCAATCAGCTTCAGGAATCTTTAGATTAAAGGACACAAGAGAGTAAAACAGGCACAGATTTCTGTTCCCTTCTTTTCCTGGCCTCACCCGGCTTTTATAGCAATAGATTGGATGTTAAAATAAAATCAAATCTTTATATTGTTTGAGTTTTCTTACTAGATTTTTTTGTCCTTAATCATCTTATGGAGAAAAAATGGAGATGCTTCCTTTGTCCTACTTTAGTTGACCTCTGCCTAAGTACATTGTCCCCAGAGTCCAAATATTTCAAGTGGATTTTCCTTTTGTAAGAGAAAGAAAAGTTTTGTTATTTTGTCAAAACTTATTTCTTTCAGTAGGGAGAAAAGCTAATCTGAAATGGGAGTCTAGAATTCACCATTTACAATTTCCCTTTCTTCTCTGCCCTGTAGGACTTGGATTTCCCATTTGTGGGTTTAGGATTAAGACACCTGTCAAGCCAATGCACCATCTTACCTACTTTTATATTGGTGTAACTGTTGGTTTATAGATCCATGTATAGCTATTTAGCTAGGTCCATGTCTATTTAGCTAAACTCTATATACTAGAAAGAATTTAGGTTCATATGGCAATTGATTGGCTATACATATATTGAAATTCACAGCAATTAAAAGTTCATTTTAAAGAATATAGGGGGAAAATTCAAGTAGGACGAAGAAATCGCAAGAATAATCTTCATAAAGACTTTAAGATGTTAGTGCACTCCTCTTTCAAGAAACATTATAATTTGGTTAACCTTATAGGTATTTATCATTCACCCTGGAGTTTGGCTTTTCTCTAGGAGAGGCTCTTACAGTGTTTTTTTCTAACATCTAGAACTGGGTTCTGCTCTTCCTAAGCACTTGAATATTTGTCGAATGAAGGATGTATAGGACCCAAAGTGTATAAAGCTGTATCTATCCCAGAAGTATGGTATTACCCTACCTGTGTATGTGTATCCTACTGTTCAGGGAGCAAGAGACACAGAAATCAGGCATGTACTTGTGTTCCTTTAAAAGAAAGTCTATTTCCATATATGTTTTTTCTATCTCCAGTGCCCAGCAAAGTATTTTGCACAGGGGAAATGTTTAATAAATGTTTGATGAATGATTAGATACACATTATTGAAAAAGGAACATTCTGAAGACAAAGTGATTCATTGACTCTCTTTTTTCCATCTCTTTGTCTCTCCTCTCTATCTTCTCCCTCTCTTTCTTTCTCACTTGTAGCTTTTGACATCTTCCCTCTCCCGTTTCATTGAACGCACATCAGGGCTACCATCCCTCTCAGATTTTCCTTCACAACAGTCCTCAGCGTCAACTGTTGTCTTTGAAGCTAAGGGTTTGCAAGGCTGCGCTGAAATGAATCATTCACAGCTAAGGAAGTGAATTGGGAAATTACAAGCATAGGTTTCTAAACCCCAGTTCCAGGCTCTTTTGAAGCAAAAATAAGATAAAACAAAAGGCAAGTAGAAATATGTCCCTTCTTAACTTCAGACTTGTTTGTGACTGATTTCCTAGATGTCGTTCTGATTCTACCTCTTCGGCAACTCTCTAAGACCAAGAGACTTCTAATATAAACGGGACTGTTTCTGTGGAGATGAATTGAACTGCCTGGTTTAGTCTGGAAAGTGGAAAGACTCTGGAGGAATTCATTTGCATATCTGATTGTGAAGCCTTTGGAAAAGTGTTGATCTCCCTTGTCTCCTCTCACCCCAGTTGCCCCATCTCTCCTCTCTCCATTTTATTCCCAAGCACTCAGGGCAGAAGCCAAATGATGATTCCACTGGGGAAGTTACCCTTTCCACGGCTGAGCCTGCAGCAGTTTGTAGCCTATGCAGGTTCTCTGGGGAAGATCAGAACAAGGTTAGAAAAGCCGAACCAAACCCAGACGATCTCTGCATCTTAGAACATCTTAGTGGTTTTGCTGATCCTGCAGTGCATGAAGTTTAGAGTAGCTTTAAATTCCCGACCAGAGGACCCTCAGGCAAGAAATGAGCCCTTTTCTGAAACTGGAATCAAAAGACTTCTTTTTTTTTTTTCTTTTCAAATTTAAGAGTGAACTCCCTTTCTTCTCCTCCTCCACCAGCTCCTTTTCTGGTAACAATGTCTCCTCTGATCTCCAGGATTTGACTACTTAAAGGGTGCCCCACCCAAGACAATAAACTCACCAAACCGAATTAATCAACATTTTCTTGTGAAACTTTTTATCTCTTTCTCTCTGTGTCCCTGTCTCTATCTCTCTTCCTTAATCCAGAATAGAGCTCCTTAAGTTTTTTCCTGTCCTTTCCCTACAGTTACTTTAATGTTTTGGTCCAGCAGAAAGATTAGGGAGCCTTTAAGTCAATGATACCTTTGAAAAAGAGTCATCTGTAGGACATTTACCCTAACCCCTTCCTGAAAAGGAATCTGACACCATCCAGATGTGGTGTTCGTTGATAGCAGTATTTAATTTTCTTGCTGCTATTTAGAAGCATTTATTTTATTGTGGAAAGAGTTCAGAGGACCCCCTGAAGTCCTCTGTGGTTCTACTCCTCTTTTCCTTTATATCTGTGGGACCTTGAACAAAAATAATCCTATCTCTTGATTTTTTTTACCTATAAAACAAAGACTTTGCACTAGATGATTTCTAATCTCTCTCTCTCTCTCTCTCTCTCTCTCTCTCTCTCTCTCTC
>NW_025390760.1:0-1790 GCF_016433145.1 Gracilinanus agilis | reverse complement strand
AGAGAGAGAGAGAGAGACAGAGACAGAGACAGAGACAGAGATAGAGGCAGGGCCAAAAGACAGACCAAGTGAGAAAGATATAGAGAGAAACAAAGAGATAGAGAAAGAGAGACACAGATAGAGAGACAAAAAGGGGAAATATAGAGAAACAGAGTATATTTGTGTCTGTGTGTGTAAGACAGAGAGAGCATCAAAGAGAGAGGGAAGGTGGAGGGAGGGAGAGTGAGGGATGTGAGAGAAAGAAAAATACAGAGGAGAGAAAGAGAGACAGGGGAATGAGAGAGAAAGAGTGAGACAGAAAGAGAAGAGAGAGACAAAGTGTGAAAAAGAAACAGGAGAGAGAGACAGAGCAGACAGATAGAGGAAGAGAGAGACACATAGAGAGAGATACAGGAAGGGGAGAGGTAGAGAGAGATAGAGAGAGGGTGGGAGACAGGGGGAGAGAGAGGAGAGACAGAGAGAGACAGAAAGAGAAAGGGAGAGAGACAGAGACAGAGACAGAGACAGAGAGACAGAGAGAGAGACAGAGACAGAAAGACAAAGAGACAGAGAGAGAGAGACAGAAACAAAGACAGAGAGAGACATAGACAGAGACAGAGACAGAGACAGAAAGGCACAAAAACAGAGAGAGAGAGACAAAGAGACAGAGAGACAGACAAAGAGACAGAGAGAGAGAGATAGAGAGAGACAGAGACAGAGACAGAGAGACAGACTGAGACAGAGACAGAGAGAGAGAAAGAGAGAGAGAGACAAAGAGAGACAGAGAAAGACAGAGAGAGACAGAGAAAGAAAGACAGAGAAACAGGGAGAGACAGAGAGAAACAGAGAGAGATAGAGAGAGAAAGAGAGAGACATGCATAGAGACAGAGAGACAGAGAGAGACATGCATAGAGACAGAGAGACAGAGAGAGACAGAGACAGAGAGAGGGAAAGAGACAGAGAGTCAGCGAGGCAGAGAAACAGAGAGAGACAGAAAGAGAAAGAGAGACGGAGACAGAGAGATAGAGAGACACGGAGAGAGACAAAGAGACAGAGAGACAGAGAGAGAGACAGAGAGACAGACAGACAGAGAGAAAGACAGAGAGACAGACAGAGAAAGAGAGAGAGACAGAGAGAGAGACAAAGAGAGAGACAGAGAAAGGGAGAGAGGGAGAGAGAGACAGAGAGAAAGACAGAGAGAGAGTGAGACACAGAGAGACAGAGAGAGAGAGACAAAGAGAAACAGAGAGACAGAGAGAGACAGAGATACAGAGACATAGAGGGACAGGGAGAGAGAGATGATGAGACAGAGAGAGAGAAATGGAGAGACAAAGAGAGAAAGACATGGAGGGAGAGACAGAGAGACAGGGACAGAGAGAGGGAGGAAGGGGGAGAGGGAGACAGAGAGAAAGAGAGACAGAGAGAGAGAGAGAGAGGGAGACAGAGAGAGAAAGACAGGGAGACAGAGAGAGGAAGAGAGAGAGAGAGAGAGAGAGAGAAAGAAAGAGAGAAAGACAGAGAGTGAGACAGAGAGAGACGGAGACAGAGGGAGAGAGAAACGGAGAGAAAAAGAGAGACAGAGAGAGACAAGGAGAGACAGGGAGAGACAGAGAAAGAGAGAGAGAGAAACATGGAAATAGAGAAAGACACAGAGAGACAGACAAAGATAGAGAGAGAGGGGGAGAGGGAGAGAGAGACAGAGACAGAGAGAAACAGAGTGAGAGACAGAAAGAGAGACAGAGAGAGAGACAGAGAGAAACAGAGTGAGAGACAGAGAGAGAGACAGAGAGACAATGAGAGAGAGAGAGAGA
>NW_025390759.1:0-5371 GCF_016433145.1 Gracilinanus agilis | reverse complement strand
CCCTCCCTTGTTGTTCCCTTATTTTTGTTTTTTTTTTTAAAGACCGAATGAATTCCCTCCCCCTTCTTCTTCCCTCCCTTTTTGGCCTCCCCACTTCCCTGCTCCCTTTGGTTTATCCCTTCTGACTTTCTCAGTAGGGTTAGATGGAGTTTTTTATCCAGATGGATAATAAAGCTACTCTTCCTTCTCCGGGTTGATTATACTGAGAGTAAGGTTTGATTATTACCTCTTAATGCTCTCTTCCTCTCCTTCTTATGGTAGTATTTATCCCCTCCTCTTCCCATGCCCTCTTTGTGTGTAATAGAATATCTTATTTTTCTTATTTACTTGGATTTTTCTTGGTGTCCCCTACTATTCCTCCCCTCTTTCCCACCCCCCATGTCTTCTTAGACCATTTAGTATCCTGTCCTCTCCCTATGAATTATTCTTCTGGTTGCTATAATAGTGAATATTATAATAGTGTATAGAGTTCACTACAGAGAATTATACATAGCATTTCTCCACCTAGTAATACAGATAATTAGATCTTATTTTTGCCCTTAAAGAGTCAAGCTTAAAAGACTATGAGTTTTCTTTTTTTTTCCCTCTGTTTCTTATTTACCTTTTCATCTTTCTCTTGATATCTGTGGTTGAGTGTCAAACTTTCCAATTAGTCCCGGTCTCTTTTGTGCAAAAACTTGGAATTCTTCAATTTTGTTGAATGCCCATACTTTCCCCTGAAAGTATATGGTTAGTTTCGCTGGGTAGTTGATTCGTGGCTGAAGGCCCAGCTCTCTTGCCTTTCTGAATATTGTATTCCAAGCCTTGGGATCTTTTAGCATGGAGGCTGCCAGATCCTGTGTGATCCTGATTGGTGCTCCTTGATATTTGAATTGTCTCTTTCTGGCTTCTTGTAAGATTTTTTCTTTGACTCGAAAGCTCTTCAATTTCGCTATTATATTTCTGGGTGTTGACTTTTCTGGGTCCAGTTTAGAGGGTGTTGTATGGATCCTTTCAATGTCTATATTGCCCTCTTGTTGTAGAACTTCAGGGCAATTTTGCTGAATAATTTCTTTGAGTATGGAGTCCATGTTTTTATTAATTTCTGCCTTTTCTGGAATACCAATGATTCTCAAGTTATCTCTTCTAGACCGGTTTTCTTGGTCTGTCACTCTCTCCTTGAGATATTTTATGTTTCCTTCTATTTTATCAGTCTTTTGACTTTGTTTTATTTGTTCTTGTTGTCTTGAGAGATCATTGGTTTCTAAATGTTCGATTCTAGCCTTTAAGGACTGGTTTTCGGCTCTAATGTTTTGGTTTTCCTTTTCAATCTGGTCATTTTTGGTCTTCAGTTGTCTTGTCTCACTTTCCAATTGCGAAATTCTGCCTTTTAAACTGTTATTTTCTTGCCAGATTTCTTCCATCTTCCTCAGCATTTCATTTTTAAACTCTTCCATAACTTGTGACCAGCTTTCATTTTTTTGGGGAGGTTTGGATTTTTGTTTTCCCTCCTCTGTTGTCTGGATTTTCTCTGTGTAGAAGTTATCGAGTGTTCCAGAATTTCTCTTGATGGTCTTTTTCTTCTGGACTTCCTTATTGCTGGCCATTGTTAGCCCCGCCCCTTTTCCGCTTTGTCTTTGCACTCTGGGTCTGCCTGGGCCTTGCAAGCTTGGGGGGGGGGGCCTCCGGTCTCCTTGTCCTCGGGGTCAGGCCTCCTGGTAGTTCCTGGTCTGCCCCTCTGCCCGAGGTTCCTTCCGCAGTCTTTGGGGCTGCTTCCACAGCCGTGCTCAGGTCTGCACCGGGTCCTCACTGGAGGTCTAAGCCTGGGCTGGAGATCGTTATTCAAGCCTAGGGCACTGCCTTTGCCTGCGCTGATGCTCTTAGGGCCCTGCTTTCACCCCTGCAGAAGGTAGTGAAAGTCCGTGGGCTGGAGATCTTTATTCGCCCCTGAGGCGATGCCTTCAGTGCTTGGGAAAGGCTGAGTTTTAGGGGCCTTTGTCCAGGCCCGAGGCGGTGCCTTCACCCATGTGGGCGCTCAGGGAGAGTCCCAGCCACCTGGGGTCCCTCGTCTTGCAGCGCACAGGTACGGGCTCAGGGGCTGCCAGTGATTTTCTGGTTGCCCCAGTCCTGTTTACCGGCTTGTGCGGTGTGGGGGGTGGGGGAGGGGCTTCTTCCTCTCGTGTTTTAGTGTGAACTGTTTCACCCCTTTAAAGTGTGGAAATGCCCCTATTCTGCGTACCTTCAATGCTGCGCCCTGTTGTGGGGTTCCTTTGTTCCTCTGGACTCGTTTTTATTTCCCCTTGAGGGGTCCTGTGTGGTTCGGTCAGGAGAGATTGAGCAGCTGCTCCTTACTCTGCCGCCATCTTAACCGGAAGCCCTGTTAGACCTCTTTATAGCAGTTTTAAAATTTTTTTAGTTGAAAAGTAATTGAGGTCAAAGATGACACATCTATTAGGGAATAGCTAAATAAAGTATGTATATGAATATAATTCAATATTATCGTACCAAAAGAAATAACAAAGTATAAGGTTCCAGAGAAAGCTGTGAAGATTTGTACGAAATGACAGTTAAGGGAGCAGAACCAGGAAAATACTTTATTAGAAATATTAAAAATATAAAGAAAAAACGATAGTCTTTTAAATTCTAATCAATGTAGCGATCAGCCACAATTCTAGAGGGCTTATGATAAAGAATGCTACTTACCACTTTATAGAGTGGTGATAGATTCAAAGTTTCTGAAAAAGGCATATGTTTTCATAAATAACAAATGTGGGAATTTATTTTGTTTGGCTATACATAGTATTTGTTACAGTCTGTTTCCTTTTTTTCTTTTCTTAGTGAGAGTGTGTGGGCAATAGGGAGGCAAAAAAGAACAAAACAAAGAAAGAGAATTGTTGATTTTTTTAAATAAAGAAAAAAACAGAAGGAATTCCAAAGAGAAATACAGTTAAGGACAATTATAGAAGTTATAAGTTATTTGTATTATATACATTAAAAGAAAACAAGCTGTATGTAATAGAGATCTGCAGTTTCATATCCATATCCCCCTTCTTTTTTTATTTTCTGCAAAAACAGTATTTCTAGATTTAAAGATGTAGGAGAATATACACACATGTATATAGAGAAAATTACATGCACACAGACATATGCACATGTTTTCAGGGAGAGCTTGATGGCTCAATGTATAGACAGCTAGGCCTGGAGGTTCTTAGTTCAAATTTGACCTCAGACACTTCTGAGCTTTGTGATTCAGAGCACTGCTTAGTCCTTACCACTCTTCTGACTTGGAACCAATGATTCTAAGACAAAAGGTAAAGGTTTAAAATACTATATATAAGATAATATATACACATATATATATGTTCATATGTATATACACACATATATATATTCCTATGTATATGGAAATGCACAAATTTGGGATTTTTAAGTAAAAATAATAATAAAGGAGTCTCCATTTAGATCTTTGTCTTTTAATTAATATTTATAAAATGCTTTAAGGTTTACAAAGTACTATGTAAATCACATTTTATCCTCACAATTATTCTGTGAAGTAGATATTATTATCCTAATTTTATAGGTGGAGAGACTGAGTCTGAAAGAGATTTGCTCAAATATATTGTTTCTGAAGTAAGATACGAACTCATGTCTTCTTTCTACAAATCCAACATCCTTACTCACTTTGTGACCTTATTGCACAAACCTATTGTTAAAATCCCTGAATTGACTACTATCTTCATTGTATATTGTCTATATTTTGTTGATCATTTCTGCATTTTTACATTTATTTGCATTTTACCTGTTGTTAATAATTGGTCAACTTTTACTAATAATCCTCAGACTACTGATTAACAAGAGGGGGTCACCAGAGGCCATCATAGACAAGGCTCTGATTTAGACTTTCATTATTTGACCAGCCAGAGCCAACTTTATTGGTTGCATTCAAGAGGCAATATAAATTTATTAGCTATAATTTTAACATTTGTCCAATTCCTTATTTTTCCTTTTATCTTTCTTAAATTTGTCCATTTATGAGAGGGGAAAATTAAAGTCTCCTATTCTTTTGTATGTCTTTTAGCAATTTAATCAATTTTTATTTATGAATTTAATTGTCATGTAATTTGTAGTACATAATTTAGTAGAGATTTTGGTTTCTTATTCATGGCCACATTCATAATAATGTAATTTCTTTATCACTATTATATTGTGAATTTTAATTTTTTAATTTCTTGATGTCCAAATTAAAACTTCTGCTTTTTAGATTTACCTGATCCATAGAAATTCTATTCTAGTCTCTCATTTTTATTTTATGCATGTTTGGATTTTGATACAATTTTTGTAAATATTAACCATGATGCTTCATTTTATTATTGAGCTTATTATTTTATTTCACTTCATTGAATTATTTGCTTCATTCACAGTTTTATTTTCCTCCTTTTGTGACCATTTTTTTTTCTGTATTAGGACTTTGTTGTTGTTGTAGTGCTTTCCTTCCTATAATTAGGTTTGCTTAATCACTTCAAGGGGATACTTTTTCCTCTGGGCTTCTCTTAAAAAACCTAGATCTCAGTTTCCCAGTTTATAAAATGATGGGATTAAACCGGACTTATTTGTTTTTACCTCAAAATCCTCTCCTATAAGTATTATGTTCTTATCCTAAAAAAGGGAGGAAGAATACAAATACCTTTCCTGACTACTTCAAAGAATTGTAAGGATAATATGATAATACATATATATGCATATATACACATATACATATATTTCTTTAAACATAAAATACTAAACAAATGTTAAGTATTTTATTGACATAAAGATAATTAAGTTGTGTGAGTGAATGAGACCATCAAGGGAGAGAAGAGATTCAAAAACATGAAAGAAATTTTCCCATGTGGGCATAAGAAAAGATGTTAATTGAGGAAACAAAAAAGTAGTAGTTATTGAAATAAAAGGAGAAGCAGGAAACTACAAACTTTGGGAAGTAAAAAGTGGAAATGGTTTTGAGGCAACAGTGGTTAATATTAAAAATGTTGCAGAAATGCCAGGGAGGAAAAAAAATACTGAAAAAAGACCAGTGGATTCGGCAAATGGGAGGTCTCTGGTCACTTTAATTAGAGTGATATGCCTATATTTAAAGGGAATGCGAGAATATAAAAATTTTTATGAAATGCATGAAAGAAACATAACTTAGAAAGGCAGCAGGTTTTAAGATTTGTAGAGTTTTGTTTTGCTCTGTTTTGTGGGGAGAGAGAGATGGGGCAAGAGAGATCTTACTATGGCTAATAGAACTCCTCCCTGTTCCAGAAAGGAAATGAAAAGGAGCCCTGAGAGAGAGATATAGAGAGAGGAGAGAGGAGAGAGGAGAGAGGAGAGAGAGAGAGAGAGAGAGAGAGAG
>NW_025390758.1:0-6487 GCF_016433145.1 Gracilinanus agilis | reverse complement strand
TTTTTTCCAAGGTCAAGCCCCCTGGTGGGCCCTCTTGCTTGATCCTCTGCTGGAGGTTTCTTTACAAGTCTCAGGGCGCTGCTTCCACAGTCGTATACCCGTCTGCACTGGTTCCCCACTTAGGCTTAGTTCTGCCTCCACCCACGCCTCTACTCAGCCGGCACTCTGCGCGCCCAGCGTCCTGCTCCGGCGCGCGCGCTCAGATTTCGCGTGCTTTTTTTTGACTTAATGGGGTCCTAAGTCTTGCTGCTGTCAGGAACAGGTCCCGGAGCTGCTGATGACTTGATGGGTGCCCCAAACTTGCTCTATTTCTTTTTAGCTGGGTTCGGAGCTATAGGTGAGTGTGGAGGGGGTGGGGGTGGGGCGGTTGCTCAGCTCGCGATTGAGTGAGTGAGAGCCCTTTTTAGCCTGGAAATGTCTCTATTCCACGTACCTTCCACGCTGTGCCCTGTTGTGGGGTTCCTCCGTTCGTCTGGACTTGTTTTTATGTCCCCTTGAGGAGTTTTGTATGTTTCGGTCAGGAGAGGTTAAGAGCTGCTTCTTACTCTGCCGCCATCTTAACCCGGAAGCCCCCCTCAATAATTTTTAAGTACGGAAAACATTCCTGAGGTCAAATAGTTTGGAGAGTCATTGTTCTATAATGTGAGGAAGAAGTGGTCCTCCAACCTTTCTTTGAAGACCTTTCTTGAAGATATGCGCATTACTTCCCAAGGCATTTTAACATTTTTGTGGGGAGGGTGTGGATAAATGGTAGGAAGTTTTCCTTACATTAAGCTAAAACTTGCCTCTCCACTAATTGTACCTATTTCCAATAATTTTGCCTTCTGGAGCAAAATCGAGCAAGATCAGAGGAAAGGAACTAGCTGTTCCTAGTCCTTTCTAAGACCATTATTACCTCGGTTATCCTTCTCTTTGATGAGTCGACTCCTTATGTGTTTATGATACAAATACTTGATTAAATTTTGAGTATTTTTTACAATACTATTTCCTTTCCATGGAAGGTCTGGGTGAGTTTACATATTTCAGACTGAGCCCTTTGACTTTCCCTGGGAAAGGCCTGGACTCTGAACAATCAAGTCCTAATTAGTATGAATAATGAATCCCCTAAAGTGGTTGCATTATTCTAGATCTGACTACATATTTCCACTGGGCTAGAGCCAATTACCAGATTTTACATAATTATAACTTCAAGGAGTACAAATTCAAAAACACATGTAGATGCTTAGTAAAATCATAGTGGCAATAATGGTCGTGATGATGGTGGTTATGATGACTTCTTCCATCTCCAAGCTCTTATTATTCTCTCACTGGGGTTATGGGGTGGTGGTTGTGAAGGCGCAACCTTATGTGATAGTACATTTTCTGTCACTAGGGGCACTCAAGCAAAGATGAGGTCTCTCAGTTTTCTTCTAACACTGATTTGATTATTTTACTTATGCATCATTCTCCTCTAATCCAGTCTCCTAATAGATGCTAAAATAATCTTCCTAAGACATAAGTCTGGCCAAGTGGCTCAATGACTACATAGAAGGATAAAAAAGTTCTTTAGCCTGACATTCAAAGCTTTCCACCATTTAGATCCAATTTTTCTCTTTAACCTTATTTTATATTATCCTTATCCATGTAAGTTATACCATTTGTCCAGGACACTAATTGTTTCTTGAACTTAATATTGCATCTCTCACTTCTATGCATTTGTATAAACTCTTTCTGCTCCCATGGTATTCATTTTCTTCTCAATTCTAACTCTAAATTTTTCTTTTTCAAGACCCCTCTCTGTTTTCACATCCTTTCTGAGGCTTCCCTTGACTTTTCTAATAGTTAATATTCTTTCTTTTCTCAAATTACTTTGGATTTCCTTCTCTTTGTGTAATCCTTCTCATATTCCTACTCCACCATGTTACCTTAAGTTTGAGGAAGATTATCTTCGGGGGGTAAGTTGACATCCATACATCCATGCAAAACCATAGTTCATTAGAGTTCACTGATGTATATTTTTCAACAGCCAACCAGAGTCCCTATTAGTTCAAAGTAAAACTATAGAAGCACTATGTGGAACTGTAGTGACAAGATTTTCCATGCAAATCTAAATTTGGGTAAGACCAAAAGGTCCAGTTGAAACAATCTCTGCTCTAGTTCTTTTATTCTGTTCTACATTCCTGATTTTGTTATTTGTTTATTAAAGGAAAAAAATGACTTAACCTCTACATTTGTACATGCCCTGTTCTCCTTAGGATAATGCAATTTTCTTGAGTAGAGACTTTCTTATTTGTCTTCCTATTCCAACATATAACACTGTATCTTTAATATGGTATGTACTTTAAAAATATTTGTTGAATCTAAATGGCCTAAGTCTTGTGGGATCGCAAAGAAAATCTTTAACCCATTGTTACTATCAACCTCCACTAGGCTGGGGTTCACCCTGGGGAATTCCTTTCATTCCTTTCCATTTATCAAAGTACAATGCTTCCAACTCTTTCTCCTATCTGTACTGGCCCATTGTAAATATCATCACCTCAAAGGAAATCTTGAGATGACATAAAGAAATCAAGTATCATTTCTACCCTACATAAGGTCCTTGGCTCACATGGACCCCAGAACTGTCAGTATTTTTTTTTTGTTGCTTTGTCCCCAGCCTTTGAATAAAACTTTAATGAAATATATAATAAGAAGCCTAAGAATAGTTCATGTGGTACAATTGAATGCAATGGACTTCTCTACTAGCAGCAATGCAATGATCCAGGACAATTCTGAGCAAATTATGAGAAAGAACACTAGCAACATTCAGAGGAAGAACTCTGGGAGTAGAAATACAGTAGAAATACAACTGCCTGATTACTTGGATTGATGGGGATATGATTGGGGATATTGACTCTAAACAATCACCCTAGTGCATGTTATGTAGAGATGGATGCATGGAATCCCTGCAAAGATACAGGGACAGCCTCACCCAGAATTCCAGGGGACCCCCCTGGAGAACTTTGGGTGAGGGGGCAGTTGAGAGGAGTTGGCAGTTGCTTTGTGGGGGTTGAAGTGAGCAGACAGACTGCTTATTACTCCAGACTTGGGGGGATCACCTGAGTGACCATTGTGGCATAAGCCAGTGTGGTTTCTACTCAAGGGTTAGCCTGTTTGTTAGAATTAATCCTCATCAATATCAATATAATAATTATCTAGTGATTTAGTGATTAGATATATAAATTATCTAACAAGTTCAGTTAGGTGCCTTTACCCCCTCCTGTGTGTGTGGGGGAAGGACAGCTTCAACCTAATAGTTCAGGGTCACCTTTCCTTATTCAAATACCTTCATTAACTACTCTAGTTTTCCTTGTTGCTTCTTAATATAAGCTATACCTTCAAATCTGTGCCTGGAAATTATTTGGGGGAATACTCACAACTCAGTCTGGACATCTAGTTTGAATCCTGTCTGCTGCCAGTTTTAAGAAGATCATTTATGCTTGTCTCATCAGTTAGATAACTAGCTTTTATTTATTCCTCTATCAGACCTGTGAGGAATATAAATTAAAGAAAGGGAACATCATTGGGGTTCAGCCATAACAAAAACTTACCAGAAAAATCTTAGCCAGTCTCCATCTTCCAACTGAAAACAACAACTGTTTAGGGGGAAGGGGTTTGAGATCCAGGAGTGTCTAACCCCCTCCTTTCTCACCGAAGCCTGTCAATCAGTGTTTGTGACTTGAAGATCTATTGGCCTTGACACATTTATCTGCTTCTCCAAATTATCTGTTATTATCATCATAACATGCAAATATCAATAATATGGAAATAGGTCTTGATCAATGACACATGTAAAACCCAGTGGAATTCTGTGTTGGCTATGGGATGGGGGGTGGGGGGGGGAAGAACATGAATCATGTAACCATGGAAAAATATTCTAAATTAATCAAATAAATAAAAATTTCCAAACTAAAATAAAGAATAGTTCATATCTAGGAGTTCCCTATATATCCCTAACAGAGTCTCCTTTCACAAAAGTACTGAATGCATAATAATGTCTTCAGGTATGAAGCAGCTTTTTATTTCCTCTACCACATAAGATTCATAAATTGTAAATCATAATTGTATATGAACAAATGAGCAAATTCAGGAAACATAACATACTCAGAAAGCCCATTCTCTAGACTCTTAGAAAGGTTAAAGATACACATTTTTATTCTTCTTGGATCTGTACCTTCTTACCACCCTGGCAATATCATGGAAGGATGGCAAAGTTCAACTTTGCTGGCTGCTCATGACACCACTCTGTTACCTATAAACGTTCCTTTGATAAATATGGTGTTAAGAAAATTTCTCCCTAGGTAGCTGGTACTAAGAATAGGCTGGTAATATGTAATATGTAGACTAGATACACTTTTATATTTAATCTGCATTATTAACCTTGTCTCCACCACTTTCATATGTCAAGATAACCAGTAAAACAATAAAACAAGTCTTGATTTTTAAGTCTTTGTTAATTTCAAAAGTATAAATGCTCATGATGAAAATAACAATTGTCCCCTGGCTGGTACTCTGTTTGAACTAAGTTGAGGTTACCCATGAGTCAGTTCATTTTTCTCTTTTTTCTACACAGGAATTTTTAGTCCAGGAACAATATCCTTGAATTTTCCTCCAATAACAACTACGTATCTCCCACTGCCATGTGCTCCCATCAGACTGAGTGGGAGACTCATTAAAATGACCACCTTTGCTACTTATGCACCTAGTTTCTGGCTTTTGCCTATTTAATCTTGGGATTGAAAACAGAACTGGAACCACCAAACTTCCAGGCAAGAAATTCCTGACAGATTCAGGAGTTTCAATAAAACTTTTGGGCTGAATGATTTTAAAAGATATTGAGTCATGATATTAACTTCACAAAGGTATAGACTGAGGAACTACTCTGGAGGTTCCCTTATCAAGAATATGAACCTTTTGCACAGTTGTGTTTTCAAAATTGCAAGTTGAGCTCCAATCACAAATGAAAACTGATAAAATTCCTCCTAATTAACATTCCCATTGGAAATGAATGAATGAAAAAAAATTCATTAAAAATTTATTATGAACTAAGGAGGATACAAATAAAACAGTGAGAAAATATGTCATCGGGAAGCTTATATTCTAAAAGATGGGGTGAGACAATATAAGCAATATATAAGGTGGAATATTGGTCAGAGAATGGTGTTTTGGTTTGGAAAGTAATAGTGATAGTGAATATTGTCATAAGGGAGTATACTGACATATCTTTTCTAGTCGCAAAGGCAATATTGATTTAATAATTATTCCAAAACTAGAAAGCTGAGGAGAGGGGCCACGGGTACCCAAATGGTGAAATAATATGAGGGTGTAAAGTGAAACATACCTGGACTCTCCTAGATAGAAAGAATTTTGTGAGGTACTCCCTGATTAGGAAACTATTAATCATAGATTCTAAGGTTGACAGGATTAAGCCCTCTAAAAGGATTAGTTTCTGCCTGGTAGAGTTCAGCAGTAGGTAGGATAAGAAAAAATGGTGATTGTGGTGTAAAGCTATAGTCAGTTCTTCTGTAATAGAATGAATCTCTGTAAAAAATCTATTTGCCTCATTTTAGGCTATTGACTTGTAAAGGCAATAATAAACTAGATTGGGAATGATAAACAATGGAAAGTAATTTGTTAAATATTTCTAGGAAAGCTTGGCACTTAGAAGCAATAGTTCATTGCTTGAACTACTACTGTCATAAATAGAAGTGTTCCTAATAGAAGATATTAGCATATCTTCAAAGCTTTCTTAAGGGATTTCTTCCCAAGTACAGTTCCAGCTTCTGTGAGTTTCTATTCAAGGTCTACTAGTTTCAGATTCATTCCTCCACATTCAATAATTCTGATGAATTCAACTTCTCTCTGACCATTTTTACAAATGAAAAGTATGGGTAAGCATCTGTCATGGTAATGTCGAATACCATTATTCACAATGGCTTTAACAAATTTAGTTTCTGGAAACTTTCTTGCTAGGAGAGGAAGATGCTGATTAAGCAGCAAACACAATGGGATGCTTGATCTATACAACTGGATTATAGCCCACACATCATTTTTTGCTTTTGTAATTTCTTTTATTGGTCAGGATCTAACAGACTTTTAGTGTAGGGGCACTATAGGAAAATTACTAACCACCTAATTCTTTATTAATTTCATTGTAAACCATTTAATTTTTATGAAAAAGGGTTAGCTTAATGTGGTTAACCTAAATGATAATGGCCAAAGAGAGCTACTGTCTTGGCCCAGGGAGAATTTTTGTGAGGCCGTGTGCCATAGAGGGAAAAAAATGAAAACAAAACTCCACACTGAAAGTAGAGGCAGAAAGCTGGGTTTAGTTTCCCACTTACTAGACTTGTGATCTTACCACCTAACTTCCTTAACTTCCTTCCTTCCTCTTTCCTTCTCTCTTTTTCCTTCTCTGTCTCTGTCTCTTTCCTTCCTTCCTTCCTTCCTTCCTTCCTTCCTTCCTTCC
>NW_025390757.1:0-9312 GCF_016433145.1 Gracilinanus agilis | reverse complement strand
TCCTTCCTTCCTTCCTTCCTTCCTTCCTTCCTTCCTTCCTTCCTTCCCTCCCTCTTTCCTTCCCTATTTCCCTTCTTTCCTTCCTCCCTCTTCTATTTCTGTCTCTCTGTCAGAAGGGCATCAAAAGTAAGACCTTGCTCATTAATAGGGCCATTTTGGGCTTTATGCCATCACTTCTGAGAACCTGAGCAATGAGTCAGATTTTACCCTTCATGTTTGCAACAATGCTCCCAGTAATGGAAATGCTATTATCTAGGCTTAAGAATGACATATCCTCCTAGAATGCTTTGTGGCTGGTTAAGTGGGACTGAACAAGAAAGAATCAGGATAACAGAACAAATGTAAAGTGTCTATGGGCTCATGTTTTCTATTCAAAGGGAGGCAGTGGCCCTTGCTGGGCTCTCAGACACCTAGTCCAGGACTCTCTGACATGAGGTATTCCTTCACATATACTAGTAGGATCTGTCTCCATGCAGGGGAGGCAGCTGGAAGAAACCAAAAACCACCTTCATTTGGAGATAGAGCACTTGGCAGTTCCCAAAGAGATTCCGTCTATATGAGATTACTTGGTCCGAAGCAACAGCCTGCCTTGGGTAATAATAGAACAAGGGGTGAATTTGGAGCTAGAAAACCTCAGGTTGAATTCCCACTTGTATAACTTTGGGAAAATGACAATCTCTCTGGGACTAAATTTCCACTTTTATAAAACAAGAAAGGTTGAACTAGATAGTTTCTATGGATTCTTAGAGGTTTAAATTCATTGTGGTATGAGCCGGGGGAAAATAAGATCACAGCAATGCCCTCCATTTTGGCAGCTAGAACTATAGTGGATGGAACATGAGGTGTGGAATTAGGAAGATATGAGTTCAGATTTTGTCTATTGACACTTCATAGCTGCATTACCCAGGGTGAGTCATTCGTATATCCTCTCTGAGCCCTAGTCAGCTCACCTATAAAATGGGAATAATGGTAGAACCTACTTCATTTGTGAAGATCAGATGAGGAAATGTACGTACACCATTTTGTAGACCTTTAAGTACTATATACATTTTTTTGTCGTTCAGTCATTTCTGACTCATTGTGGTCCCCTTTGGGGTTTTCTTGCCAAACATACTTCCCTAGCTCATTTTATAGATGAGGAACCAGAGGCATATGGGGTTAAGTGACTTGCTCAGTGTCACAAAGCCAGAAAATATGTGAGGCCAGATTTGAACCCAGATCTTCCTGGCTTCAGGTCCATCACTTTATTCACTGCAGTGCCTAGCTGCCTTATATAAGTGTTATATAAGTTGTTATTATTATTATTATTATTATTAACATTGTTGTTATTATTATTTAAAAAATGAAGACAGCAGAGAATATAGGTCATGCGGTGGAAAGAGGTGTTGAACTTTGAGTCAAGAAGATCACATCAGCATCGCAAACTCAATATGTCCAAAATGGAACCCGTTACCTGCTTGCCCAAATGGTCCCCTCTCCAAAATTTCTGTATTTCTTTTAGAGTGCCACCATTCTTCTACTCACTCAAAGTGATGACCCTGGGATCAGTCTCATTCTTGGTTGTTCCATATATCCTATCAGTTGCCAAATGTTGCTCTTTCTACTTCCCCTCATTTGATCCTCATGGCGATTATTATCCCTATTTTACCGATGAGGAAACTGAGGCAAATAGAGGTTATGTGACTTGTCTGGAGTCACACATGGCTAGTGAAGCTTCTGATGCTAAATTTGAACTCAGGTCTTCCTGACCCATGGTCTGGAGCTTTATCTGCTGCACTACTTTATTCACTGGACTACTCAGCAACACTCTTACCAAGTCAGTTGTAATTTCGCCAGTTATTACATTGGGATATCCGTGCTGGAGGGGCCACTTTATTTTAGGAGAGCTCAAATTTGGGGAAATGGACAGGTTTCATATGTGGAAACCAGTCTATTAGGTTACATAGGAACGATATCTGGTTTTAGTCAGAGGACTTTGCTTCAGTCTCTGCCTATCTGTCACTACGTGTGTGATCTTGAACAACTCAGTCCCCTTATCTCTAAGATGAGAGGACCGCTAAGCTCCCTTCCACCTCTACATCCTGGGTCTAGGCAGCTAGCAAGATAAAACAATGTACTTTCAGTCAGGAAGACCTGAATTCAAATCTAGCCTTAGATATTTACTACCTATATGAACCCGGGCAAGTCACTTCACCAATTTTTGCCTCAGTTTTCTCATCTATAAAACGGGGATAATAATACACCTGCCTCTTACAATCATCCTGAGGGTCAAATGACATCATATTTGTAAAGCAATGAGAATCCTTAAAGTACTATGTAAATGCTAGTTATTATTAGTCTCCTAAATTAATTAGCCTTGTAGGGCCTCGGTTTCCTTAGCTCTAAAGCAGTTGGAATAGATGATCTCTAACTTCCTTTCCAGTTCTATATCTGTGATTTTAGGATGCTAAAAAAATTAACCTCTCCAACTTTTGGTAAAATGATATTCACCCTAAAGGTCTGCTAGGAAATTCAAAGGAGAGTAGGGACAGCTGGGTGGATAGAAAGCCAGTCCTGGAGATGGGAGGTCCTGAGGATTATTTATTTTGAAGACAAGGAATGTTTTGCTTAAGTCTTTTGAATCCGGTGCCTAGCAGAACACCTTGTACACAGCTGGTGCTAAATAAATACTTGTTGAATAGAACATATGCAAGTGCATTTGGAAGGCTCTTCTCAGTTTGGAAGAGGTTTTTAAGGGCCAAGAACTAACGAATTTTAGTTAATTAAGACTCGGCAATTTAAAGGAGCTCTAATATCAGTCTCTGGATAATAAGTTATTGATGAGTTTGAATTAGCTGCTGACCTATTGGACCGTGCCAAGGGATAAGGAAAGAAAAATAAGGGATAAATTGGTCAGATGGTATCATGCTGTGAAATACTCTTAGCTAAACTTTGAAGTAAGGAAGTGTCCATAGACTGGTTATGCCTCAGAAATAGAGGAAGGTCAAGATTAGAGAATAGATCTATAACACTGCCCTGTTTGGGAGTATTCAATTCTAGGAGCATTAGTTATATGACATTTTGGATAAAATATTGGATTTGAGATGAGGAAGACCTGAATTCAAATCCTGCCTCGGACACGAAATAAATCTGTGTCTCTGGGTAAGTCGCTTAAGTTTTCTCAGCCTTAGTTCTCATCTGTAAAAGTGGGATCATTACATGATCAATCTCACAGTACAGTAATGAGAAAAATCACTGTGCAAACCTTAAAATACTACATAAATGTGAAATGTTAACTATGATAGACAGTGGAGATAACAGAGAAAGAATAAGCAAAACAAAATGAACAAACAAATAAAAAAGTCCTTGCTCTCAAGAAGCTCACATTCCAATAGTGAAGACAAAGGTCTTCCAGGGGAGAGGAGACGTTAGGTTCTGGGAGAAGAGCACCACGAAATACTTCATGCAGGAAGTGGAACTAGAGGCTTGTAGTTTTTTCCAGTTCTTTGATTTGAGGACTCTGGATCCCATTCTTTTGGAATGGGACCTCTTCAGTATTCCAAGGAACACTTGGCCACGGAGACTCAAAGATGATGCCAGAGTGGAATCAGGATATTTCTATCAGGATATCTTATTTATTGACAGAAATGTATGTTCCTTCTTTTTCTCTTTCTATATCCAGGATATGGTACAGTGTTTGGCAAAACACTCAATAAGCGCTCATTAAAATGAATAATGTTGATTTGAATCAAATTTATTTTTTAAAATATGCTTCTAGGAGTTAAGTGAGGGAGGGAGGGAAGTAGGGAAAGAGAGAGGGAGGAGAAAGAGAGAGAGAGAGAGAGAGAGAGAGAGAGAGAGAGAGAGAGAGAGATTGAGACAGCCACCCACAAAGAGAAATCTAAAAGCATTTTTAAGGTTACTCACATTCTTGCTGAGACTTTTGTGAATACGGATATTTGTTTACAAAAGCAATTTTAAATTAATGATTTTTTTTCTTAACAAAAGCTTGGTGAGTATGCTAGCATACTCCATTTGAGAGAGTTAAGATACAATAGAAAGATACAATGGAGTGTTTTTGAGAAGAATATGAAGCAAAAGTGTTTTAATGGGTAGATTTAGCATGGCTTTTTTCTTTTTCTTTTAAGAGGCATGATTTAAATATCAGAGCTTAGAACACTACCTGGCACTCAGTAGTAGGTAATTAATAAGTATTTATTGACTATTGACTGAATCACAGAACCTCTGAGCTGGAAGGGGTACCAAAGGCTCTCTAGCTTAACTGTTACCTAACACCCCAAATAACCATCCAATGTTGACTTGAAGATTCTCCAGAAGGAAAACCAAACTACACTCTGGAGGCAGCCCATTCTATACCAGGATTAGTTTTAATTGAAAGGATGCTTACCTTCCTTCCTTCCTTCCTTCCTTCCTTCCTTCCTTCCTTCCTTCCTCCCTCCCTCCCTCCCTCCCTTCCTCTTTGTTTGTTTGTTTGTTTATTTGTTTCTTTCTTTCTTTCTCTTTCTTCCTTTCATGAAGTCCAAGTCTGCTTCTCTACCCTTCCCATCCAATGTTCCTAGCCCTAGCTCTGCTAGCAGGACAAATCTAGTCCTTCTTCATATGAGAACCTTTTGAATTCCTGAAGAGAGCTGGGAAATTTCTACTTCTTCAGGGGTCTTTTCTGGAACCACACTTTCTAGTTCCTTTAATCAGTTCTGGCAAGGAAGGAGCAATCTTAATGCTGTTCACCATCCTGATAGCCTTCCTTTGGACACCATCCATCTTATCCACTGTCCTTCCTAAAATAACACATGGAAGTGAATACAGGACTCTAGATGCTGGAGAACAGCAGATCTCTCATCTCTTGGTCTGAACATCATGCCTCTTTGTATGGAGCCAAAGATCACATTAGCTTTTCTGGTTGCCATATTACTCTATTAATTCATCCTAAGCTTGCATAATGAAGAAATGTATCAGACCCAAAAACTTTTCTTTTTTTGGATGCTGGCACAGTGGTATATGGACTTCCATCTCCTTTTTAGCTTTGAAGACAGACTTTAGGTAGTTAAGTATGAAGTCTCCAAAGCAGTGTCCTTCTGAGCATCATAGCACACTGATGGTCTCTCCTTTATTTCACAGTGCAAATTCTCTCACTCACTGATCAGCTGAATTCAATAAACATTTTGAAGGTTTTTCACTGGCCTTGAGACACTACGCCATCCAGTGGAGATACAAAGGCAAAAATGAGAACGCCCCTGACTTAATGACACTTGCATTTCAAGTCCTGCAGCTTCCTACCACAACAGAACACTTGTTCTTGTTAGTGATGAAGAAGGAGAAAAAAATTGTCAAATTTTGACAACATTCGAAGGTCCTTGCTCTTTGAAAGATGGATAATTTCACTGGCATGAAATAATTGGAAACAGGGATTCTCAACAACTGAGGAATGGTTGAACAAGTGGTGATGCTTGTAATGGAATACTATTGTGGCATGAGAAATGACGAGCAGGATAGTTTCAGAAAAAAACTAGGAAGATCTGGATGAACTGATGCAGAATGAGGTGGGCAGAACCAGGAGAACATGGTAAACAGTAACAGCAAATTGTAACTGAACAATTGTGAAAGACTTAACTACTCTGATAGAAACAGTGATCCATGATGATTTCAAAGAACACATGAGGGAAAATGCTGCTTCCAGAGAGAACTGATGCAGATTGAAGTTTATTTTTTCACTTTATTTTTCTTGCCCCTTTTTTTCAACCTGGCTAATGTGGAAAAAATGTTTTGCATGACTTCATATTTATGTAATGAATATCATATTTCTTGCCTTTTCAATGGGTTGGTTGGGAAGGAGAGTATTTAGAACTGAAAACAAAAATAAAAATTAGAGCATATATACTATATTCTATACAACTTAGAAATTTAAATTTAGAAAATCTAGAGAATTTACAACTGAATATCTATATCTATATAAAGATTCTACCAGCATGGTTGGTCATGCCTCTACTAGTCTTTCTCTACATCTTCTCACTTTGTGTAATTTTTTATATACTTTCCTTCATTCCAGAAATTCTCCATATGAGATCTACCCGTCAGAACTGAATGCCAAATTGTTTCTGCCTAAAATCCCTCCTTTTTCACTGCCTCCCCCAGCATATGACTATCATCACTTTTTCATATATGATGAAAACATAAAAAAAAGGCCCAGTGGAAAGTAAAGTTAGAAGATATTATCAAAGAAGTGGAATGCTTTGCAGAGTAACTCTTTCTTTAAAAAAAAAAAAAAGGATCACATTTAATGTCTGTCTCTGTAACCAAAAGAAAGGGTTCTGAAAATTCCATTAAGTCTGCACAAAATAAAATTAAAAAAAAAACAACTTCTTTTTATTGCCTGGAGCCACAGATTTCCAACTTGTATATACATGTTGGGTCAATTTCCACCACATCTGCCTTCCTTCTTAGTATTCATTTCTATGCTTTTTAGTAATTACTTGACTCTTCCTAGAGAAATTCAGGATTCCTCGGCTCTCTCGTTGGCTCGCTCCAGTTTCTGCCCAGTCCCAAAAATGTAAAAATATGCAGACACTAATAATGTTGTCATGTTTTAAAGTCTGCCAAGGTCAGCAGAGGCTCAGGAGAGAGGTGATAAGCATCTGTGATAATATTAATGGCTTGGGTTTTGAGGCAACAAGAAATGAGGACCAAGCATGGCTGTCTAAAAATGCCTCTCCATGTAGCAAATCAGTCGCTATTCTATGTTTGAAAAGAAAGTGCCAGGGTGGACATCAGCATTTTGACTGTGTCTAGATGAATTATTGCTTTGTCCATTTCTGAAATGAAATCAGCCAACGATGTGTCAAGCCCTGTCGCCTAAATAGGAACAGAAATATCTGAGTATCCAGGGAGAGGAAATTTTTTGAACCTACACTTCAGAGTCTAACCTTGAAGTGTTACATGCTATAAATATGATATATAGCTGCTATAAAAGGAAAACTGTATGAAATTCAGAATGAGGAGGAGGTGGAGGGTAAAGGGCTTTTCCTCCCCTCCTCCCCCAATAAAGGTCCATAATTTTGATCCACTAGATGGTGGAAAGTGAACTAACAATTTTGAAATTCAAACATGGTAGATGAAAACTAATAAGCGAAATAGAGAGCTGGACCTGGAGACAGGAAGATCTGAGTTTGAATCCTGCCCCAGATACCTAGTAGCAGAATGATCCTGGGTGAGTCATTTAACCTCCATCTTTATTCCACTCCAGGGACTATCTGGGCTTTCTCCACCATCTCAACCTGGAATTTTACCCTGCTCCTATGGCTTCCTCACTCTGGAAATTTACTTTTCATCTAATGTTCTCATACTGGAAGTATATGTTGCTCCTCCTATGGTTCCTTCCTCTTATTGGTCAGTTCCCCCAAGAATCCATTTTAAGAAAGTGTCAAAGCCAGTCATGTCTTCATTCCTCTCCAGAATCCACTCCTCATTCTCTGGCGTTTCTCCACCATGTCCCCAAGTGGGTACTCTCTCTCTTTCCTTCCCTTCCCTTCCTCATGACCTATTTAGGTGTATTCTCCTATTAGAATATAAGCTCACTGAGGGCAGGGCTATTTTTCTAATCATATTTGTATTCCCAGAACTTAGCACTAAGCACATTATACATGCTTAAAATAAATTCTTGTTGGTTTACTTGACTGGTTTCATTTTCCTTAACTTATCTGCAAAATGGGGGTAATAATAGCACCCATTTCCTAGTCCTCTTATCCTCCGTCCCAGATCCTCCCATCGGGAAGTGCTTTTTTTAAACCCTTACCTTGCATCTTGGAATCAATACTATGTATTGGTTCTAAGGCAGAAGAGTGGTAAGGATTGGGCAATGGGGGTTAAGTGACTTGCCCAGGGTCACATAGCTAGGAAGTATCTGAGGCCAGGTTCAAATCTAGGACCTCCCATCTCTAGACCTGGCTCTCCATCCACTGAATCACCTAGCTGCCCCTCTGGAAGTGCTTTTTTTTTAAAAAAAAAAAAAAACTCTTACTTTTTGTCTTAGAATTGATTCTAAGTATTGGTTTCAAGGCAGAAGAGTGGCAAGGGCAATAGGAGTAAAGTGACTTGCCTAAGGCCACACAGCTAGGAAGTGTCTGGGATCAAATTTGAACCCAGGACTTCCAATCTCTAACTCTGACTTTCTATCCACTGAGCCACTTTGGGGAACACTTTCTATTTAGTTTCTATATACATAATGTATATAATTACTTGTTTATATATTGTCTCTTTCACTGGCATACAAGATTCTTGAAGGGCTATTTTTTCTTTCTTTCTTCTTATCTCTTTCATTTAGCACAGTGCCTGGCACATTGTAAATGCTTTACAAATTACTTTACAATGAAATGTTAATGACCAAGAATATTGATCTTTGAGTCAAAAGACATGCCTAGATAGATAAATACAAACCCTATTCTCTGATCCATGGTTGGCAACCTATTTACAATCTACACTAGCTTAAAGAGCTCTAGTCATGGAGAAGCTATGGATGATTTCCCTTGTATAAACTTGGTTCCTTTTCACAGATGATAATTGGATGTCTAAGCACAAGTCGCCCAGCTAGAGAACCTTATTTAGTATCTCGAATTTAGAACTGGAAGGGACACGTGAGATCATGTCATCTATTGTCCCCACTTTACAGATTAGAAAATTGAGGCACAGAAGGGGATTGACTAGATGTAAGTCATTCAGAGACATGTTCCAGAGGCAGGATTTGAATTCAGTTCCTTCAAATAACAAATAGGCCACAGGTAGATGCTCCATCTGGAACACAGAATGTCACAGCTCAAAGGGATATGGAAAAAGCTTTGAAGAAATGATTTCTCTGGTCCTTGCTGATATGCCATGCTATGACCTATGAAACATCTAAGACCATGAAGCACACAGAGTATTTGTCAATGTAATGCTGATATTTGAGCTATATCGACAATTTTCTGGGGGAAGACCTTAATATGCTGATCATTCTCATAGAAGAGGCACCCATCTAGCAGTTTACATGCTTAACAAGGGAGCAGCCAATTCTAACAAGGGACTTGAGTGAGGGAATTATTTCACCTCAGAAACTAATGGCAATGCATCAGCAAGAATACTCTTTCTCTCTCTCAGAGTCTCTCTGTGTACCTCTCCTCTCTCTGTCTCTATCTCTGTCTCTCTGTCTCTATCTCTGTCTCTTCCTTTCTCTTTCTCAATTTCTCTCTCTCTCTCTCTCTCTCTCTCTCTCTCTCCCCTGTCTCTGTCTGTCTCGCTCTCCTGCCTCTGTCTCTGTCTGTCTCTCTTGTCTCTGTCTCTGTC
>NW_025390756.1:0-3100 GCF_016433145.1 Gracilinanus agilis | reverse complement strand
TTTCCTTTCCCAGATTTTCTTCATGACAATCATAATGCTACATTTATCAGAAAGTCTTTCTCAATCCACTGGCTGTTAGGACCTTTCATTCTCAGATGATCACAATAAAATGTGGTATTTTCTATTATCTCTCTATCTTCTTGGCAGAGATGTTAGAGTGGTTTGCCAATTCTTTCTCCAGCTCATTTGATAGATGAGGAAACTAAGGCAAACAATGTTAAGTGAATTTCCCAGGGTCACACAGCCAGAAAGTGTTTGAGGCCAGATTTGAACTCATGAAGATGAGTCTTTCTAACTCTGGTCCTGGTATTCTATCCACTGCACCACCCAGCTGCCTATAAATATTATACATATTTGTATTTAAGCATATTTAAGCATGTACATAATATATACATATGCATGCATTACTTAGTTACTTTCATATTTATTACCCATATTAAGATGTCACCTCTTTGAGGAGATGGATTGTTTTTTTTCTTTGTATCTCAAGCACCTAATAATTTTTTCCATACATTAAACATTTATAAATGTTTTTGACAACATGATTAATTTCTCATCATCCTATTTTCAATAACTGAATGCATTACATAATTAAAATAATAATAAATTATTTTATTAATTATCATCAATTTTTTCATTTTCATTATCTAGAAAACATTTTTATAAATTTCTATGTTGTGTTAAGATAGAGAGTTGGATAGATAGATAGATAGATAGATAGATAGATAGATAGATAGATATAGATAGATGAATAGATGGATGGATAGATAGATATAGATAGATAGATGAATAGATGGATAGATAGATAGATAGATAGATAGATAGATAGATAGATAGATAGACAGACAGACAAATCATTTCACATTGTTGTTCAGGTGCTAGTACCATATACCTTCATTAATATGTTAGTTAAGGTTTTTGCTTGTAGGAAATGTGTCCAATAGATCTCACATTCCCATATTTTGTTAACAATCCCTCTGGCCCCATTTCTCTAACTAGGATTGACAGGATGAGTCCTCAGAAGGACAGTCCTTAGTATTCCTTGGGTTTGGGGGGGAACTGTAAGGGACTATTCATATAACCCTGAACCAGAAGTTCTTGCTAATGTATTTCCCCTTAACAATCATCCACTAAACTGAATTCTTTAGTAAGACCATTTTCTCAAATTTCATAGCAAGAACATTAAATTGCAAAGCATTCTTCTCCTACCCCAAAGCTGAAGGCTATTAACACAGAAATATACACAGAATTCATGTCTAGAAAAGTAGGCATGCAGTTAAGTGAATATTTATTGCACATGTGGCCCCATTAATTCACAACTCTCGAACTGTAGGACTTTGATGTCTTTTCTTTCTCCACAGGATCTTCATAAAGTTAACTGTAGTTTGTGACATTAGTAATAAATCAGTTTTGTTGCTGTGCTAGGTTTAATTCTCACAGGTAATGATCTTTTAACTGGACAAGTCATTATCCTCCTGAGCTGGCTAAAACAGGTCACGACTTCTGAGCTGGCTCCTCTCTAAGTCTGGCATTTGCTGGCCTGGAATAGGTATTACTTTGGCGGTTGGACACAGCTATCCGAGTTGGTCTAGACAAGTCCTCTTATCACTGGTCACTTGTAGGCCAATTGGTCAGAGAGATTGCTTTGCCATTGAAATTTTTTAGGATTTTGCGTCTATGATGGAAAGAATTAAGACTGGGCTTGCTCTTTATAGGGTCGTTGCCATTTTTGCCACTTTCTGCCATTGGCTCAAGCTAAACAGCACCAATACTTCTTCAAATAGGGTTTTAATGGTACTATTTTCTGTTTCCTTGCTATCATACTCTTTTAAGGAGGGCTAAAGCCTATAGTTTAGGTCTGGCCGAAGTCTCTTTTCATTGACTATCTTAGAACCTGGACTCTGAGACTTATTGCTTTCAGTCAGGAGTTTGGAAATGCCTAGACTTTTTCTTTTAGTAGTCTTTCCTGATTGATATTTTCCTGATTGATGGTTGTCCGCCATGTCAAAATTTACTGAAAAAAATAATGTTTCAAATGACTCAACAGTTTGGTCAATTCCAAAAGTGATAATTAAAAATAATAATAATACTGTCAACCAGGGTTATCAACAAGATATGTCCATTGCAACATAATTTGTTTTCTTTTCGGCATAGATCAAGATTTTAAAAATAATAATCCTTGATGTAATTAATTACTGATATATAAATGTTTTAAAAATGAATGCTAGAGTAATAACTCAGGAAAATCCACCTAAAAGAAAAACTTAGCGCAGTATTTAAACTTCCAAAAGCAAAAAAAAAATGGAATGAGGGGAATGTTTCATTAAAATCATCAGTTGGAAGAAACTGGTCTACAATTATCAGAGCAGTACTTGATTTTTCTGTTTTCTTTGTTTTGGAGAGGGTCAGAAATGAATCCTTTCCAGACGTTTCAGTCCATTTCTGCCCCTTATTATACCAATTATATGTGATATTAAGTTGTTAAATCCTATTAACAAATTAGCTAGGGCTTCTGGGTGGCTCAGTTAGAGCCAGGCCTAGAGAGAGAAGGTTCTGGGTTCAAATTTGATCTCAAGAACTTCCAACTAGTATCACTTTGCGGAAGTCACTTAACCCCAATTGCCTAACCCTTAGTGCTCTTCTGCCTTGGAACCAATCCAATACCAGGTATTAATTTTAAGACAGAATCTAAATATTTTAAAGGAAAGAAACAATTAGCTAGTTCTTCAATCTAGGTCAAAATAAGAGTCCTAATGCCCATGTGATCTCTTTATTGATTTTATGTCAATATTAAGTGAAATGCTATTATTAAAGTACCTGTAACTCAGAAACTCTAGGTGAGAGAAATCCTTATATTCTGACTAAAATTTGACTCTCTTATTTTTGAGGCAAAAATCAAAATATTGGAAACATTTGAGTAAAAGAATCAATAGATTATATTTTAATATCTACTATTATATAGGCTTAGGTAGAAGAATTTAGGGAAAGGAAAGAGTGTGAGGGAAAATCAATAAATCAATAAATACACACATGTGTATATATATATATATGTATATATATATATATATATATATATATATATATATATATATATAATGAG
>NW_025390755.1:0-2280 GCF_016433145.1 Gracilinanus agilis | reverse complement strand
GGTAAGGGCTAGGCAATGGGGGTTAAGGGACTTGCCCAGGGTCACATGGCTAGGAAGTATCTGAGGCCAGATTTGAACCTAGGATCTCCCATCTCCAAGTCTGACTCTCAACCCAATGAGCCACCCAGCTGCCTGCCCCTCTGTTTTCTTAGTCAGATCATCCCATGAGTTCTCTGGTCAGTTCTGGGCTCCAAGTTTGATGCAGGCCATTGATGAGTTAGAGAACAGCCAGGATGGTGAAGGGCCCGAGTCTATCATTTGGGTATCAGATGAAGGATTGGAGGATGCTTAGCCCAGAGAAGGGACGACTTCGGGAGGGGAACTCGATAGCTGGCTTTGATTTGAAGGCCTGCCTTGCTGAAGAGGGATTGGCCTTATCTCGTAGAACTAGGAGCAAAGATAATAAAGTGTAAATCTGCAGATTTCAGCTTGATATCAGGAAGCAAAACAAAAACTTTCCAGCATTTGGAGCTCTTTCAAAGAGGAGAGGGCCTCCTTGGGAAATGATAAATTAGAATTCAGACCCCCCCTCCCCCCCTTCAGTGGATCTCTTCACAGGGAGGAAGGATGATCAGATAAGATCCTATTTATAAAAAAACACCAAAAAACCTTGGCACAGTGCGGATCTAGAAATGCTTATTTCCTTTCCTTGCCCTTCCCCATTTGACGGAAATGTTCAGTCCTGGGTTGGACCAGATGACCATCGGATTCCCTTCCACCTCTGTGATTTGAATTCTGTGAATGACCCCATTAGGGCTGTGAAGTTGCCACTGAACTGGGTTCTTAGTCAAATACTAAGGGACTTTGCTTGGGGGTTTCATGCAAAACAAAACAAAAACAAAACATAAAACAAAAAAACCCAAAAAAAGATAATTTCTGTGTATGTAGCTGGGGAAGATGAAGTTTGTTGGGGGGGGGGGGTCAGAGGAAGAATGAGGGAAGGAAATTGAGTTAAGAAACTTGATTCTTCTTCTTGGATTTAGGATCCACATTTTCTTGACCTTTGGGGTGCCATTCTGAAATCAAAGGGGGCAGGTTTGAGTTAGGCCCAGTGAGTAATAGGGGAGTCTTGAGGGCCCCGGAGAACATTTCCATTTGCCTCTTCTCCCCTCTACATTTTATGAGCTGCCTCCTGCTTTCCTTGAGAAACGAAATCGCAAAGTGCTAAAATGCTCCAGGAATCCAGGCCAGCTATTGCCCACCTTTTGGGGGAAAGGGCCATGTCTGCTAAGGAAAGGCTGGCCTGCTCCACCCGCCCTCCCCCAGGTTCCAGCTTCCCACATCTTGTTTTAAGAAACCACCCTTCTCTTTTCCTGCTTAAGAGGCAGACCCTGAATGGTCACTAGGGGAAAGGGGCCTCCGTTTGCCCTTTCGCCTCTCTCCCTTCCCAACCCTCCGAAAGACTCAGAGCAGGCCCTTCTGTGCACCCAGGAGTCTCTCTGCTCTGGGCAAAGGATGGAGGATTCCTCCAGTTCATAATAACAATGAACTCATTGTTTCCCAGTGAAACTCTAGATAAAGCTCTTTGGCAACACTGGAGAGAATGTTTTAGAAGAAAATAAATGCCCAAATTTATAGGGTCTAAAAATAGCGGCTGAAATACAGCTGTGAGCATCGCTGCCGGACAGGTTCCCTGACAGCCTGGGCTCTGCCATTCCTATTCAGTGTGAAGAAAGAAAGGAGAAACATTTCCAAATAGGGAGTGATCCAGAAGAGAGTGGGAAATGCTCTTGGGGCAGGCTCCCCCCCCCCACACTTCCCTTCTCTTACTCTTTCCTCTCTCTCATCTTCCCTTCTTCTCCATCTTTTCCCTCATTCTCCCTCCGTCTTTTCTTTCTCTCTCCATCACTCTTCCTTTGTTTAGCTTTCGCCCTTCTTCATCTGTCCTGCTCTCTTTTTCTTTCTTTGCTCCCCTTCATCACTCCCTCTCCTTTTTTCTCTTTTCTTTTCCACTTTCATTTGCTCTCCTTGCCTCTCTCCTCTCATTCTTTCTTCTGTTAAGATGCTCCTTCTCCAATCTTTTCTTTTCCAGGCTAAATAGTATGGACTCGAGGTCTTTTGCCATCCTTGTTGCCCTCTTCTGGACACCCTTCAGCTTGTCAAAGTCCTTCTCATCAGAATGTGCCCTCCTCCCAATTCCCCCTTCCCAACTGCCTTTCTGTATGATTCTTTTCATATTCTTTCATTTCCTTCCTTCCTTCCTTCCTTCCTTCCTTCCTTCCTTCCTTCCTTCCTTCCTGCCTTCCTGCCTTCCTGCCTTCCTGCCTTCCTGCCTTCCTG
>NW_025390754.1:0-11843 GCF_016433145.1 Gracilinanus agilis | reverse complement strand
TCCTTCCTTCCTTCCTTCCTTCCTTCCTTCCTTCCTTTTCCTCCTCCTTTCCAAAGTCCCCAACCCAGAAAAAAAGAAAAAGAAAACCTCTATGAGAAATATGCATAATCAAACAAATTCCCACATTGACTATGTCCTAAAATGTATATCTTATTCTGCATCTTAAGTTTGCAGGAAGTGAGTAGTATACTTTATCATCAGTCTTCTGGAATCATGATTGGTCATAACTTGATCAGAGTTCTCAAATTTTTGAAAGTTGTTTTTCTTTACAATTTTTATATTAAATGAATTGTTCTCCTGGTTCTGCTCCTTTCATTCTCCATCAATTTATAGGGCTTCCCAGGTTTCTCTGAAACCATTCCATTTGTCATTTCTTACAGTCAATAATATTCCATTACATTCATGTGCCATATTTTGTTCAGCAATCTCTTTATTCAGGTACATGCCCCCATGATCCTAGTTCCTTGCTGCAACAAAAGAGCTGCTATACATATTTTTTGTATTGCACTGTAATAAATGCCATTATATTCTGTCTTTGATCTTTTTGGGGATATGAGTTTTCTGATATGGTAC
The DNA here is from genome assembly GCF_016433145.1 of Gracilinanus agilis. Lineage (NCBI taxonomy): Eukaryota > Metazoa > Chordata > Mammalia > Didelphimorphia > Didelphidae > Gracilinanus > Gracilinanus agilis. Next base: position 11,270 of record NW_025390754.1, on the reverse strand, counting down.
TGTCAGGTTAAAGGGATGTATAGTTTCATGGCATTTTGTTCATAGCTCCAAATTGCTTTACAAAATGAATGGATCAATTCATAGCTCAACCATAAGGCATTAGAATACCTATTTTCTTATTGCCCTTCCAACAATTTTCGTTTTCCTTTTTTGTTGTCTTCACTGATCTTATGGAAAGAAAAATGGAACTTCTGAAATGTTTATACTAATTTGTCCAGTTATGAATGATGTAAACCATTTTTTCATATGCTTATTGAGAACTTATAATTCTTCCTTTAGAAACTGCCTGTTCATATCCTTTAATCACTTATTTATTGGGAAATGGCTCTCATTCTTATGAAATTCCATTTATATGTCTTAGATATGAGCCCCTTATTAGACAATTTTGTTATGAAGATATTTTTCTTTTAATTATTTTTTCTTTAATTTTGACTGCATTGGTTTTGTTTGTAAAATGTCATTTTCCATTTTGTATGACCAAAAACTATCCGTTTTCATCATCTAGGATCCTCTCTGTCCCTTTAGTCCTTCCCTTATCTGTAGATCTAAAAGGCATTTTCTGCCATGTTTTGCTCATTTGTTTATGATATTTTTTTTTAGCTAAGTTGTATATATCTACTTGGAGCTTATCTTGATATATGGTGTGAATATTGGCATATACCTAATTTCTGCCAGACTGCTTTTTAGTTTTCCTAGCAATTTTTCTTAAATAGTGAATTCTTACTCTAGCACATTGGATCATTGGCTAATTGAATATTATGCTACTATATTTGGATCTGTAGACGTCTCTCTTTTTAAAATAATACAAGAGAGTTTTGCTAATTGCTACTTTTTGCTATGGTTTGAAATCTTGTACCACAAGGACCATTTCCTTCTTACTTTTTTTCTCTTTAGATTGCTTAACCATTTTCCACTTGTGTGGTACTAATTTGTTTCCAGTTCTTTTCTATTACAACAACAAAAAGTCCTGTTGTGAATACTTTGGTATATATGGGACTTTCCTTCTTTCTTTGACAGTCTTGGGCAATATGCTTACTGCCTAAGGAATAGGCTCTCTGTGTCATATAAAGATTAGTCATAGCCTATTTCTTGTCCTCATGGAGCTGTCAGTCTAATAAAGGAACAGATGATAAAGGCAGTTAATTTTTAATGCCTTTTATCCTCTGTAACCCTACATCCCAAAACATGCACATGCAAAATATGGGGTGCAGAGTAGGACAAACTTAGGGAGTGACTTCTATCATCACAATCCCCCCTGTGATTCTATTGGGAGATGAACATGTTGAAATCTCCCAGATCTACGTGCCTAGTCTCCCCAATGAATCATTACAAATAACCAGCTTATATCTCTTACAAAAGGTGCTTATAATATTGCACTATCTAATGGGAAATTACAACAACTGGAGATATGAGAGAAATAAAAGAGAAAGAGAACAAAACTGATGATTGGTAGGTACATTGACAAAAAGCCAATTAGGGGGCAATCCCCTTTGGCATAAAAGTTTACAATCAAAATAAATGTGTTCAACCCCCTTTAGTTCAATTCACTACATCATCCCAAAGTTCACTGTGGATCTCCCAATGCATTGTATAGCCTCTGCAGGCATCCCCATGGAGCCTTCTCCAAATAGTTCACTTTCTCAATTTGGGGAGTTAACAAGCCTCTTGCTGAAATTACTCTCAAACAAGAAAAAAAATTTAATATTGAATTTATGACAGTTATACAATCCCCCATCCTAAGGAGGGTATTGACTAAAATCAGAATCCCCCTGGAATACATGGTTGAGTTATGGTGGGGGGGGCATATGAATATAAAATTCTAAGTAATCAAGAATATGCCCATAATATGTCCTTGAATCAGGGCCCAATTAAAGTGATTTATGTCCTGCAAGCTTGTAGGACAATTGTAACAATGTAGTGCTTACCCATTGGCAGCCAGGACTACAGAAAATTGCCATACTATAAAAGAAAGAAAATGGGACTAAATTTTGAAGCAAAATGGAAATATGATTCCCTTGTCTGATTTTACCTTCACTTAGGGAGAGGGGAGCCAAAATGGCAGCCAAACTGAGGTATTGTGTCTGAATCTGGCACAGGAAAATCCTGTGTCTGAAGTTGTCAAACAGTCACTTCCTCAAGCTTCAAAACAAGACCTCTGTCTTGGCACAGATTCTCATCAATCCCATCAGGATTGGTTTGTCTCCTTGACCTTGTGTCTATTGGCACTGTACAGTGGCTCTTTTGTGATTCCTTCATCTGAAATCAGACATAATTATTACTCAAAGTCCCATAACAATTAATGGCATGTTTCTATTGTCTAAAATTTTGGGGTATGTCATGATATTAGAAAAAGCATTAATATTGATTCCATAACAATGTATTACTCAAAACAGTGTCCAACTTATCTATGGAATTATATCTCTAGTCCAATAATAGGAGGAATAAATTTTTTTAAAAAATTGCATTACAGGATACAATTATTCAGTGTCTATAGCAGATACTCATTTTATATGTGAGCAATGAATCCAAGAGTCCTTTTCTCTAATTTTGATAGCTGTTGGAGTGGTTAACAGGACTTGGAATGGACCTTCCCAGGCAGGCGGAGTTGCTCCAGTGCACTGGAAGTTCTTTATGTATACCTTATCTTCTGTGTGTAGTTCATGGAGCAAGAAGTCTATAGGTCCTGCTTGTACAGCAGCTCTGGATTCATAGAGTTCTTGCAATTTGATCTGTAAATTCTGTATATATGAAGCAATAGAAGTATCACCACCACCGCCACCACAGTAATTTGTATATGCAGGAGAAAAGGACTTAGCCTGTATAGGGGGATGTCCAAAAAGCATGTCAAATGGTGAGATGTGTAGATCTCCCCTGGGCCTGCTTCAAAGATAAAAGAGAGCTAGAGGGAGAACTTCAGGTCATTTTAAGTGAGTCTCAGGGCACAATTTTCCAATCATAGTTTTAAGATCTCTATTCATTCTTTCAACTTGACCTGAACTCTGGGGATGATATGGTACATGGAGGTACATGGAATTTGGGAGTAATCCCTAAACAAGAATACACTTCAGACAAAATGAGTTCCCTTATCTGAATCAATACATGCTGGCAGCCAAAGAAAGGAATAACCTCTTTTAAGAGCACCTTGGCAGAAAAAGCCACTGTGGCTAGGGTGGAAGGAAATGCTTCTGGCCATCTGGTCAGCTGATCCACTATTATCAGACAAAATTTATAAGATCCAGCCTTTGGCATAGTGATAAAATTAATTTGTAAAATCTCAAAAGGTGTTTAAGCCAAAGGATGCCCACCAAAAGCTTTGCCCCAAAGGGCATGCTGATTATATGCTTGACAGGTGAGGCAAGCTGCACATACTTTAGAAGTTATGGTAGCTATGCCAGGGCTATCCATACACTTTTAACAGTCTACAATGCCTTGGGTACTAAAATGAACCATGGGCAGGAGATAGATCTCGCCACAATAGCAGAAAGATATTATTTTGCATCTCAGAGGAATTCTCACTGCATAGTTTCAGGGATTTTTCTAGGTGTGGAGAATATATGAGGAGAATCCCAATAGGTCCTGAATATTCAGTCCAAATACCTATGAGACCATCCAGAGTAAGGATATCAGGAAGAGGAGATTGATAAGAACTGTGAGTCCCAGCAGGTCTTTGGGCCTGGTCCCATCTCCCAGGGCACTGTCTGTGTTGCAAAGGTCTTGGTAGCAGCAGGAAACAGGATGGGCAAGACCAATGGTGTCAGGATCTGTAGCCAAGCAGTTGTGAGAGCAAGAACGGATCACCATGGCATTGTTACGGAATGGATATTCTGGAGACAAATGGAATGGGGATAGGGTGAAGAAGGGAATAGCTCGAATACTTATTTCAACTTTTATAATTCTCTCAATGCAGCTCAATTTAAGTAAAAACATGTATTAAATTTCTTCTATTTAGGGGAATTTGTGCTTGAGGTTGGACATACGAAAATGAAAAAAATATGCCACAAGGCAGAGTGTAGTGGAAACCAAATCAAAGTAAATTCTGATACTAATTATCAGTATGTCCTTGGGCAATTCATATATTCTGAGTCTCAGTTTCCATTTCTGTAAAATGAGGGAGTTTCTCTAAATCATTTCTAAGGTCATTTTCAACTTTAGGTGCTATGAAAATACTATGAAAAATTTGAGTAGGGAGAGATCACTTTTAGGTGGGAAGGTTAAAGGAATAGGAGAGTGAAGGAAACAAAGAATCACACATATCCAATAGAGGTTGAGCAAAGAGAAAGAGGACTTGTGGTACAATGGTGTATGAATCCTTAGGAGAAGGAATGGTTTTATTTTGTGACAGCAATGGTCCTATAGGTCCTATAGGTGTGAGTTTCTATGAATACTTGGTTGACTTAGAACTTCTGACCTTGACCAAATAAAACTGGATCAAGTTGACTTTCCCAGATAACTTCAGCTAGTTATCTAGCAGCTAAGTGCTAAATTTTATGCCAGACACATCTTTCATTGTTTGTTGTTTTTTAAATTCTCTGTTTTTTTCTTTTAAGAAATTTCTCCAAGAAAATATGTAAAACTTGTAGTTCTTAAAGAGTACACTTCAATGACTGTTAGAGATACTGTAAATCACTTAAAAAAATTTTTTTAACCGTTACCTTCCATCTTATATTATGTATTGATTCCAAGGCAGAAAAGTGGTAAGGGCTAGGCAATGGGTGTTAAGTGACTTGCCCAGTGTCTCACAGCTAGGAAGTATATGAGGCCAGATTTGAACCTAGGTCTTCCTATCTCAAGGCCTGACTCTCAATCCAATGAGCTACCCAGCTGCACCTGAAAGTAAATCATTTCAAAGAGCCTTCAAGTCCACAGTGAAACAGGATCAGTCATAGCAAAGCACAGATTATAGTAAAAAAATGAGGACTGGCTCACTATTTCTATTCAACAGACTAATTAATTCTTAGAAAACAAGCAAGGACCTTTAGAGGGATCTGGTAGCCAGAAGGATTGTTATTGACTCCTCCGTAGTTCATGTTTCATAAATTTAGAAGACCATTGGAAAAATGTAGAAAAAAACAGCTATAAAGGAAAAAAAATGTTGCAACCCAAGGAAAAAAAATGTTTTCCTGGGCAAGACAAATCAAAGCCTAGAGTACTCAAGAGAGGAAAAAGGAATTCTTTACTAATGAAATTCACTTTTTCATTCAAGACTATACCAAAGCCACTGTTACAAGCTCAGATGAGCCTGTAATATCTGGACATCTTAATCAGACTATAAAATGTCTATTCCCATCCCCACACCCCACAAAACCCAGTGGAAAGTCCTTGAGGTCAGGAGCTAGGAATTAAAGACAGAAAACCTGAACTGGAATCTCACTTCAAACATTGACATTGACCAGATATGTGACCATAAGTAAGTCATTTAACTTCTCAGAGACGTTTATGTAAGAGGAAGGTAGTATCTCTTACACTACGTACCTCATAGGATTGTTATGAGTGAAGTCCTTTACAAAGCATTTGTAGGTAACATGAATTATTCTCTATAAACTGACTCCTAACTCCTAAACCTATCAAGGTATTGATTGATCTCTGATCTTGGTCCTACTCTGAGCCCCAACCCTGGACCCACTCTAAATCCTAACCCTGGCCATATTCTGAGCCTGATTCTATTACTGAATCTTTACCCTGGACTGAAACTTTACCCTGGACACATGTTGAAACATCCTGGACCCTATTCAAATTGTGATCTGAATTTCTTAGTACAAACTGAGTCTGAGCCCCTCTCCATAGAGGACAAAAGGCACTTCTCTCCCCTTAGCCAGGACATTTCCCCCCCATGTCTTTCTTTTCCTTAACCTATTGTTTTCCTCCTCTCAGTCTTTTTTTCCCTTCCATTCTTCTGTTCCTGAAGTTATTTGTTCCCAGAAAGACTGTAATAAATTCCTTCCCACCCAACTGTTGAGACCTGCTTGTGTTTCTCTCCCAGGCCACTGGTATTTTAAAGAACAGGTTGGAGAGGGCAATGCTGAACCCTAAAGAATGACAAGTTAATGATGAAATTTTAGGCACAGTGGCAAGGTAGCTCAATAGAAATAATTTTGGCTACCCTGAGAGGTTTCCTTGTTCCTCTTCCATTAAAGAACCTAAGAGGGAAACCAACTCCTCCAGTTGTCAGCCTTTACCTGACTCCACATTCTCCAGTTGGGTCTTACAGGATGTCTCCCCCTGGTTACAGATAGTGATGTTTCTGCATTTAAAAACATCAGTTGGCTCTTTGCAGGTGTAGCATTTTAGGGTGTTGCCTGGGTGGGAAGAGAAGGGAATTACATGTATAATCATAAGGTGTCACATCTAGAAAGGATGTCAGGACATAAATCCAAGAATGAATGTCATAGAAAAGTAGATTAACCACTCTATCTAAGGTAGGGAGCCAAGACATGGGGCTTCAGAATGGTCATAGTTTCCTTTTGGAGCCAGAACTTTAGGAACCCACCTATCACCACCAAACCATACCCACAACTGACCTCCTTTGTCTTAAGAGCAGAAAACCTGGTGAAAGGAAAAGATTTCTGGGACAAGGTCAAGAAATGTGAAGTCTAGTCCTGGTCATGCTGATCGGTTGGTTGGTGGTTGGTAGTTGCTGTCCTTTGTACTCAAAGAGGATCAAAATGACATCCCTGGGTGATGTCTTTTGATATGTGCAAAAACTGGATTTAAGTAAGAAAGAGTTGCACAAAGTTATTATCTGGCCTCATTCTTTCCTCCAGAGTCATTAAAGTCTAGTGGCAAGACAAAAGTTAAGATGCCTGGCGATGGCTCAGAATGCAGTGGATGAACTTGATTTCTTTAATGTCTAACAAACCTCTGAGCACACCGCTGCACCTGCTTCAGCCACCTTAATGGCCATTGGAACAAACTACTCTTGCCTGTTCCTAGTTGCCCCTGATCATCAGAATGACCCTAAAGTAGAATGAGCATCATCAGGATGTCCTGTATCTCTCTCAATGGAGGTTATTAGGTGGAGACTAGATATTTCCAGGAGATGCTCTTTTAGGTCTCTTCCAACTTAGAGATTCTGCAAGTCCAGAAACTTAGGGACTTCCCCTATCCTTGGAAGACTGCCAAGAAGCTTTGGGAAATGATAAATCATTAGGTTTGGAATCAGAGGACTTGGGCTTGAGAAGAAAAGTGTGCTGGTACTTAGTAGCTGTTTGACCTTTAATAAATAATTTCCCTTTCTGTCCCTCCATTTCCCTTTTTTAAAACCCTTACCTTGGGGGTAGCTGGGTAGCTAAGTGGATTGAGAGCCAGACCTAGAGATGGGAGGTCCTAGATTCAAATCTGACCTCAGACACTTCCCAGCTGTGTGGCCCTGGGCAAGTCACTTAACCCCCATTGCCTAGCCCTTATCACTCTTCTGCCTTGGAGCCAATATACAATATTGACTCCAAGATAGAAGGTAGGGGTTTAAAAAAACAAAAAAAAAACCTTACCTTCCATCTTAGAATCAATATTATGTATTGGTTCCAAGGCAGAAGAGCAGTAAGGGCTCTAGGCAATGGGGGTTAAGTGATTTGCCCAGAGTTACACAGCTAGAAAGTATCTGAGGTCAAATTTGAACCCAGGACCTCCTGTCTTAGGCCTAGCTCTCATCCTCTGAGCCACCTAGCTTCCTATTTAATTTTCTGCAAAATAAGGATTTTGGACTTGATCTCTAAGGTTTCTGTCATCTTTGCATCATATGAGTTAGTGTGTGACTATAATTGCAGGGGAGATAATTGCTAGGATTAGCATGGCAACAATCAGCTATCACATTTTCTCAAAGTTGAATAATGTTCAAGGTACTTTCTCAGCCTTTTAATTCTTTTATGTGACTTTCACAAGGTTGACAGGGCAGATTTGCCACCCTTCATTTTACAAAGGAGGAAACCAAAATCCAGTAGGTCACAAGAGAGAGTCCATGCTAGGGCTAGGATTAGACTTTCTCCTGACTTCAGTCTAGCTTAGATTTAAGCTCTGCCAGAGAAAACTCTGTTTCCAAGGCTTTGTTTCATAGGGACCTCAGAGATCATAGCCTAACCCTCTCAATTTATAGGTGAGAAAATGGAAGCTCAGAGATGACAAGACCTTCCTGAGATCCCAAAGCATTTCTCTGGTCAGGAAGTTCTCCGGAACCCCAACTTGGGAAACTTTTACAAAGAAGGTCCAGTCTAGAAAACTAGAATTTTGGAGTTGGAAGAAATATCAGAGATTTTATTCCAAACTCTCCTTTTGCTCAGGAATTCCTTCTGAAAAGGGGTCATCCAGCATTACCTTGGACATCAGTTCAAATCCTGCCTTTGGTTCTTAGTATCTAAATGACACTGGAAAGTCACCTCACTTCCTTGGGCCTCAGTTTTTTCATCTGTAAAATGAGTGAGTAGGACTAGTTGGCCTTTGGAGTCCCTTTCCTTTCTAGATTTATACTCTTGTTTTCCTATGAGCTGTTCACAAAATCATCAGATGGAATTATGACACATCAGTAAGAGCCTTGAGTATGAAGTCAGGAGACCTGAGTTCAGATCTCCAATATGCTACTTACTACCAAAATGTGGCTTTGAGAAAATTATTTAACATATCTGAGTTTAATTTCTTTATCCATTAAATAAAGGACCACATGAACTTCAAGATCCCTTCTAGCAGTGACTTTCTAATATACATATATCTTCAGCCTGTGATTCTCCATCTCTTATCTACCCCCCATTTAGAGTTCTGTGTCTATTTCTAGGCTACCATCTTTAGGAAGGACCCTGATGAGCAAGCTAATGTGTAAAGGATGAGAACCAGGAAGTAGAGAGTGACTGGAGACCATGCTGTATGAGGAGCAAATGAAGAATGTTCAGATGTTTAACCCTCGGAGAGGAAAAGATGTGGAGTGGAGGTTCAGGGAGATGAGACATATGATCCTTACCTGCAGAAGCCTACCACTATAAAGAATGATTAACCTAGTTCTGCTTAACACCAGGGAGCAGAACTAGGGAGAAGTTGCAAAAAGACCAATTTAAAGCTGACATGAATAAATTTTCCTAACAATCAAAGCTGCTCCCAAATGGAACCCAAGGCATTGGGAGATTCCTTGTTCCTAGAAAGCTTCAGAGATTGTATGATCATTTTGGGGGAGGATGCTGTAGAAGGAGGTCTTGTTCAGGAATGGGTAGGGCATGACACCATCTGAAGTCCCTGAGGCTCATCTCTGAGACTCTCAGAAGCAGAGACAGATTTCGGTTCAATATAAAGAAAAATATCTCAGGCTCAATATGAAGAGTTTCCTAACAATCATATATATTCTACAAGGAAAATAATTTGCAATCTCCCTGTCACTGATGCTCTCTAAGGAGAGACTGAATGACTACCTGTTGAGTATTTTTTGGAGGAAATTCCTGGTTAAAGGCAGAATGGACTAACTAGCTGCTCTCCAGGGTCTCTTGTATGTCTGATATTCTGTGATGGTCATCCATTAAAGTAAGCACAAGGTTATAGAGACCATTCAAAATAGAACTAGAATTGTTATCTCTAGTCTCCGACCTCAGGATTATTCCCACCACCTATCAGCTGCATCACCACTAGTGTTGAATCATTAGTTTCAGAGACTTAAAGACAGACAGGAAAGACAGGCACAGGGTGAGCTAGCATAGGGATCATAGGATTGGGAGCAGAAAAAGATGGTATGTGTTATCTGCCCATGAAGTGTAGTGCATTTGCCTTACTATCACTTCTGCTAGGAAATACCATCTTCCTCACCAGACTCTAAGGACCAGCTGGTCTTTCTAGTTGCCACTTTCCTTTTTTGTTTCCTTTAATTAGAATATGAGCTTCTTGACGGCAGGGACTGTCTTGATTCTCTACTTTAATCCCCAGCATTTGGCACAAAGTGAACATTTAATAATGCCTTTCCATTCCATTCCATCTGTCAGAAACCCTTCATTTGAAATATAAGGATCCTGAGGACCTGAGAGCTTAGGTCACACAGTTGGTAAGTAGCAGAGATGGGGCTGAAACCCAAATGCTCAGGTTTCAGATCCAAAGCTCTTTCCATTCTATTAAGTCAACAGACATGTGCGGGGGTCCAACACCAGGGTTTAGGATATGGGTGCACTGTATGTGGGGGTTAGGGTCAGCCCTCTTGCCTACCCCCTCCTGACAGCCACCCGGATCCCTGACTTACCCTGTATCACATAGGTGGAAGTCACCAGCAGAACAACCCAGAGGGAATCCATCTCAGGAGCTCAGCAACTGAGGACTCAACCTCAACATCAGGGAATTTATCCATTATTTTTCTCTCAGATGGGTGGAATAAATATTTTTCTGAGTCATAATAGCTATGATTATCCATTTACTAAATCACAGGCACAACGTGTGAAGCTGATGGCCTGTCTAGGCTTGCTAATTCAATGTCACTCAACTGGCAATCATCAAGTGCCCTCCTAGCTAAGTCAGAAACTAAGGACTTGGGGAGAAACTAGACCCTGCCCTCTGAGGGTTGTTCTGAGGGGAGAAACATGACCTCTGCCCTTAGGGAACCCCTCACTCTGAAGAGGGACACTGCCTCCAGGGAGCTTCTGGTGTGAAAGGGGAGATCGGGCTCCATATGCAGAGAACACCCATGAAATTCCCACATTTACAAACTCAATATTTTTCTTGACCCTCCTTACTCTTCTCACTTCACATATTTTATCTGTTGCGAAAATGTTGTCACTTCTGCCTCCCCATCCAACCCCTTCTCCCTATTCACAGAACTATCCCTTTGTTTATGCCTAGACTATTGTAATAGTCGCCTAATTAGTTTTCCTGTCCTACGTCTCTCCCAGTTCTAATCCAGCACATACACAGGTGCTAAAGGGATTTTTTAAAAGTGCAAATCTGACCACGTTATTCCCCTAATCAATAAATTCTTGAGGTTCCATACTACCTGCAGAATAAAACACAAACTCCTCTGTTTAGTTTTTGAATCTTTTCACAGCCTGGACCTTTCACAACTTTCCAATCTCCTTGTCCATTGGTCCCTTCCATATGTTTTATATTTCATCCATTCTGGCCCATTTACCTCTCATCATTTTATCTCCTATTTCTGTTCCTTTCCTCTGACTGTCCCCCAGGCCTGGAATAGACTCCATCCTCACCTCTGCCTCTCTTCCTTCAAATCCTCCATCTATATAGAATCCTTTTCTGATCCCAATTGTTAGGACTCTTAATTCACCACTTGTATTTATTTTGTGTCTGTTATATAAATATATATA
>NW_025390753.1:0-4438 GCF_016433145.1 Gracilinanus agilis | reverse complement strand
ATATATATCATGTATATAATTTAAAATTTTTATTAGCATTATCACTATTATTATTATTATTATTATTATTATTTATTCTCCAAACTTAAGTAGACTGATTCTTACATAAAAGATACAATCTATTGTAGAAGCCATGCTAAAAGCCTTTATACTTTTTGAGGACTTCTCAGATATTAGAATCTGGAAATTTCTCAGATATCTAATTCTAAGAAATCAGAGTAATCTCTCCTCCACAAGGCAACATTGAAGGAGAATTTTAAGACTCATAACAGAACAATAATGGTGTCACATAAACCAGAAAATCTCAATTCTTCCACCATTGGAATTTCATTAGTTGTTTTTTTTTTCCTGCCATTTTAACCTTTCATTAAGCAATATAGAACGCGAGCATTTATACTCCAAGTTATCTCCTTGTTCTTATTACACACATTAGAAGTTCCAAATACAAGTAGAAGTAACTCAATATCTGGAAGGAAAGTATTGATTTCCTGACAAATTTTTCAAAAAGGTCAAAACATTTAAAATGTCATTCCTTACCAGTTTGGGGCAAACATCTATTGTTTCTTTAAAAAAGTATTGGAGGGGGGAGATGGCGGGGGGTGCGGTGGTGGCGTTTGTGACTTTCTGGCGCCTTTGGGCCACAGCCTGGGGGCCAGCTTGGGTCGTCCCGTGGCTGACAAGTGTTTTAGTGTGCAGATGTGGTCCACGGGGAAGGTTTACTATGAAGATGATTACAGGAGGATTTGCTTTGTTGGTAGCCAGAAAAATGGAAATGGAAACTTTGCAATTGATTTGATAGCAGAGCAACCAATGAGCAGAGTGGATTGATATCATGTGATGGTGGAGGAGGAGCTCTGGGTCATCCAAAAGTGTATACAAACTTGGAGGAAGAGACTAAAACAGGAACTTACGAATATTATGGACTTCAATTTAAATAACATCACCACCACTGAAACCAGTTATATTCTTCGGGCCTTGCATAATTTTCTAATGTAAGAATTTTGGTATTTTTTTAAAAGTATATTTAAGAATCACAAAACATAAGCTTTGCTTAAAAATAATCTATGAATAAAATATAATTGTTGAGTATAATTTAAGTTTAAAGTGACTTTTTTCCCCATGAAATACAGTCCTTGGACTGCATTATTTTTATGAATTTATGGTCAAGTCACTTAGTCTTTTAACACATTGGCTTGGTCTCTTTTAAGAAAAATCAAAACTCTTCTGTTAGCAAATGTTAAAATAAAATTACTTTAATCTGTTTATAAATTGAATTACTGGTGATAGTCTAGAGATTATAAAGACAACCTTATATAGATTAGAAAATGAATTGAACTCAAAGTAAAAAATGAGTTTGTCTTTCAGTTCTGATACTAGCTTTATAATTAGATAAATTACATAATCTCTCAGAGTTTATCTATAAAATGGAATGGTTTTTTTTCTTATGATATCAAACATGAACATTTCAATATTAAGAATGGAAAAGAGAGTTGTAATGGAACTATTACGTGTAGTTTATATATGTTTATGCCTGGCACATGTAATAGTAGGTGTTTAATAAATATATTGATTGATTGTTTGCATTAAATTTAACATGATAGTAAGAAAACTTCTCCGCTTGTCAGTGTCCTCTTTTGAATATCTGCTCTTTTCTGTATATTTTAAAATATAAAATGTTTCACCCATAATCTTTTTTTCTTGCATGAATATGATAATTTTTTCTATCCCCACTAAGGGGAAGCCCTTCCTTGTGACAAATACCTATAGCCAAACAAACAAATCAATATATTGGCCATGAAAAATGGATTGCTGAAAGAATGTATGTCTTATTTTGTAATAATAATGATTCCATTACCCATTCCAAGATGCAAAAAAATAAAGAATGCTTCACAAATAAAAAAATGTATTGGAGTAAGTATTCCTGGAGCCAATATCACTACTTAAAGTCTTCCCATGTCAAATAGTTAACAATGAAGATAGTCATTAAATATATTCCATTATCAATGTAGAAGTTGGGACAACTGGCTATGTTAAATTTCATTTTCGTTTTGTTGATATGTTGATATGTTGATGCCCCAGTGATCATAGGTAATTGCCCTAAGAGCAAGAGCATGCCCATACCAAAAGGCTTTATATGTGGATCAGGAGTAAGCACAGTGGAATGAAGCTCTGCTAAGAGGAGGTGGAGAATAATTTAGAATGATCGATCATTCTGACAATTTTCCTTTTCCCATTGGGGAATGTATTCTACTTTCTTGTTTGTACTTATTTCCCAAGTAAGCCTTTTTTTTTTTTATTAAAAGCAATTTTCATTTGGCTGAACCAAACTCTGCCTTTGAGAAAAGGTCCATAATGATTGCACAACATGTTTTTGTTTACTCTCTTTTTAATTTACACTTTTCTCAGCTTTATATATATATATATATATACATGAAGGAGAGAGCTAAGTTGGACTTCTTCTGAGCAACTAAACTATGCATGGAGACAATAGAAATACAAAAAATGGTAATAGCCACATAAACCTTAAGCTCTTGGCATCACATCTAATTAAGAACAATTTTTTCCCTGTGACTAAAGTCACATTCCACCTAGAGAAGAGACCTTCACTTGCTCTACTGGTATTTAATTCTCAATGTAGTCAAGTTAATTAATCTTAAGAGGAAGCATATAGAAAGACATCCCTAAAACAAAAGCCAGAGCTGTGTGGAAAATAGGTTTTGATTGTTTGACAGTTTACTTAGTTTTACTTTGTTGTTGTTTAATAATTTCAGTCTTGTCCAACTCTTTGTGACCCCATTTAGGATTTTCTTGACAAACATACCGGAGTGCTTTGTCTTTTTCCTTCTCTAGCTCATATTATAGATGAGGAAACTGAAGCAAGTAGGGTTAAGTGACTTGTCCAAGGTCACATAGGTAGTGGCCATATTTGAACTCAGAAAGATGAATCTTCTGGGCTCCAGCTCTAGCACTCTATTCACTGGCCACCTAGCTTCCCCTTAACCTTTCTTCCTTAAGCAGATATTATCCAGCCTTCTTCCTTCCTTTCATAAGAGCATAGAATTTCAGAGCTGAAAGGTACGCTATTGGCCATCTAATCAAATGCACTTGACCAAAAGACTTTCTTCTTTAATAACAGATCGTAAACCTCCTTTCCCAAGATTTAGTTCAGTTCTCCATTCCATGATGTTTTCTCCATTCCTCTGACTCTCCCCTATAGTCCTGCAGTGCCCTCTTCCTTTTTTTCTAGCCAAATTTGTAGAAATTATTTTCTATGTCCATGCTTATATTTCCTCACCAGACTCTCTTTCATGGAAGTCAATTATCAAACGGATCTTTGATCTCATTGATTTAGATGTTACCACCATTGATTAAAATCTTGACTCACATGCATCTACACATCCTGTTTTAAGTGACTGTTGTTCAAGTTGTCCCATAAGTTCACCACAGAGGTGTCGAGTCAACTTCCTAAAAGCTTTCATTACTTTTTCCTGAATGCAGAAGGATGCCACTGAAGCCCTTTGGGTGCTCAGTGCCATTTATCCTGCTTACTGTGCGACCAGTCCTTCCTTTCTTCCTGTCATACATTTCTTTTTTTGATATTTCTCTTCTTTATTCTCTTATTTCAAGATCATTGTAAGTTCCATGATACAGCTTGATTATATTATTGCCCTCTATGTGATATTCATTTTCAGTTCTTGGGACATTATTAAGTTTTATCTTCATAGGCAGAAAATCTCAAAGAAAAATACATGATTATCATTAGGTCTGGATGGTCCCTTCTTTCTGCTTTAACAATGGCATAATGGTGGGACATGAAATAAAGGCATTAAGCATCACATATAAAATTTTTTAAGACTTCTTATCATTTTTAACATGGTTTATCTTTTGAACTCCTTGAAATAAGATGAATGAGCCCATTACTCTATTGAAAATGCTCTCTATAATATCTTTTTAAATTTTGTTATCCAAACTCTTTACTTTGTAGATGAGGTAGCAAAGTCACATAGGTATTAAGTGGTGAATAGTAATAGTAACTAACATTTAAATAACCCTTTAAATTTAGCAATATTTTATATATTCACTAATATCTCAAAAGTCTTAGTGTAATTTTAAGCTTAAATATATAATTAACTTTTTTAATTTAAAAAAAATTATAGATTGCATGTCAATATAATTTTAATATTCATTTTCTGACATTTAGCAATACACATTTTACCTCTCCTATCCCCCTCTCTTCTCCAAGAAGTAAGGCGATCTAGGTTTTATATATATGTATATATAAAATTATTATTATTATTATTATTATTATTATTATATAATACATATTTCTGTATTTGTCATGTTTGTGAAATATGACACATATTTCTTTTTTTATAAACCCTCACCTTCCGTGTGTATTGGCTCCAAAGCAGAAGAGTAGTAAGGGCTAGGCAATGAG
>NW_025390752.1:0-4977 GCF_016433145.1 Gracilinanus agilis | reverse complement strand
ACACACACACACACACACACACACACACACACACACACACACACACAACACACACACACCCCTCCAGCCCTTAAGAACCCTGAATCAGCAAGGTCGAAGCTTTCAGCCATTTAGTCTGCGGCATTGGATCTGTAGTCTTCAGGGGTCCACTAGGACCCCTGGGATCTTGTATAAAATTCCTGTTGAACCACAGAGACTCTTTTAGGGAATTTCTCCTATTCTTAGGCCAATGGCTAGAGGACAGGTCAGGGGATGCACTGGTGCCGATTAAGAAAACACGCCCCATTTGGCAGCCAGCAGCTCATCCACCACCCTCCCCTCTTAACTCCAGTATTTTATAATAAAGATTATTTATTTCAAAGAAGCCAAACCATCCAAACCATCCCGCACCCTGAAGCCCGGCTTCCTAGTAAAATTGGATGCCAAACTTTTAAAGTTTTCCAATCTTCTACTTCCGTCACTCCTCCCTCCAACACACATTTTAAAAGAAAAAGTGGGGAGGGAAAATAGACTTTATAAATAAAAATTTGTCCGGTTTAACCCCTTCATTACTCCCAAATAAATTTCATTGCGCTTGTAGAATTAATTATATTAATTATATGTCGACGCTTGTGATATATTTATGACTCTTTAAATACCGCCGGACTACCTCGTCCCAAATTTCTCATTTTTCCACTCCTTAACATTCTCCCGCTTTCCCAGACTTCCCTTCCTTATCAGTTAAGATCCAGAGCTCTTTATAAAAAGAAAAAACACAAACTGGATTTCAAAACTCCCGCTTGCTCTCCTTAGGGGAGTGGGGAGCAGGAGAAAGGGGATTTTTCATAGCACACGCCGGATGAAAGCGGTTTATTTTTATTTTTTTTTCTCATACCCACATGTCTTGTAAAAGGCTCTCACTGAAGGCAGCCCCAGTCTTTTCTCTGATGAATGAAGGGGCAGACTTCAGGTTCCCGCCCCATCCCCCCACCCCCACCTTGTGTTTTAAGTTCTTGCCTGTAGCAGAGGTGTAATTGTGACCGATCCTGGTCCGCAGAGCCTCCTGTTGAGAACTGTTAGCTGGGGTTACATTAGGGTTGAGGACCTCCCAAGTAGTGGTGGCCTGGTGTCATAGGCTGGGACTCTGCATATTGTCCACTCTTCCTCTCTTTTCCCCATTCCCATTTTCCCTACCCTTCTCCTCCTTGATTCCCTTTTCTCTCTAGTACTTTATGTCTACTCTGTCCCTTCTCTCTTTTTTATTCCTGTTTCTTTCTCACCTCTATTTCTCCTCTACATTTAAGTTTCCAGTCAACTGACCAGCTTTTCTGGGGGTCTTGAAGAAATTATTTTACAATTGTTACACACTCTTTCCTTGCAGTTCTTCCCTTCCCCTCCACGTCCAAGATTCAGAACCATAAAGCACCCCCCCCCCCATAAAGTTAGAACCACAAATTGTAACCTTTCCTGGACATCTGTCAATATGACCATTTACAGTGAAGTGAAAAAGCCCCTTTGCAGCAGTTGATCTCAAAGAACTATCTTAGTGAACTGGGAGGAGGGGGTAGTTGTTTTGTTTGTATTCTTGGAAATAAATATTTCCAGGGAAGTTTTGAAAGGTGAATCTGTTGGTGAAAGAAAGAAGCACAAAGCTTCACTTAAAAGAATTAGTAAGGCAGGATTCTGGGACTTCCTATCAAACTGTAGCTACCTGTTTTCATGCTAGCTCTCTACCTATTTCCAAGTACCTCCGCCTGATTTAGAGGAATGCTGGACAAAAGGGGGGGGGGCTGTATGTGTATTAAGGGGCAGAGACTGATTATTCACCTTTCTTTTCAAATTTAAATATTTTCCTTACTTTAAATCACATTCAGAAATATAGGCACACTCAGATTCCTAGTGTACAGATACAATGTAATCGTAGATGGGCTTTCAAGTGACTGACGTGTTCATTAAACTAATTCAATACTCTTTGTCGATAGCTTTTTAGAACTACTTCCCTCCTTGCCCCCGCCCCAAGTCTTGTGCTTGTATATATTCATATTTTTAGAAAGATAATTTTTGCTCTGAACCAATTATATATGCTCTGCTGGATCAAGGGAAGGGATAATCAATTAATGTTATATAATAATTCTCCAACGGTCAAGGACATCTAACTATGGGGCAATCTAGTTCCCAAAACATTCGCCTCCTTCGTGAAAGGCAGTGATTGAGCAGTTTATGCCCAGTGCCTACACCAAATAAAGAAACTCTCGAAGAAAAGAGAAGAAACACAACTAGAGAAAGTTCCCTTCCCTTTCGATTGAGTTCTTCCTTCCCTGAAATCGGGAGATAAACTGACTTTCTCAAGCAATGGCACCAAATCCGGGCTCTTCCCGGGTAGAATGAACGAAAACTGCAAATCACAAACTCCACAATTCCAGAACTTGGGTGAAAGAAGCACAGCATCAGGCTTAGGCTTTCCTAGATCGCCTGGTCAATCAGGAATGAATCCAATAATTCTTTAACTCCTAAAAATGAGCTTGGGCGAAATCCTAAGTAAGCGCCAAATCAACTCTAAAGCAGCTCTTTAGTCTCCTTATTTTCCCCTAAGCAGGTAAATAGGAAAGACTTGAGGGCTTAGAATTGCCACTAGGAAGACACTTGGAAAAGTAACAAAAGACTAGTCAAAGGTGTTAAGATCCAGGCCCACCCTCCTCTGGCTCTCTGGCTCTGTCTCTGATTCTGTCTCTCTGTCTCCGTCTCTCTGTCTCTCTCCTATCCATGAAGCGTGTATAGTCCTAGGCACACAGACCTCCCACATACCCACAGACAGACCGACAGACCCCTACAGACACACAGGGCACACACACATACACACTCATCTGTCGGTGCATTTATGACCTAATGAAAATGTATCCTTTGGGGAAAATACTGCCTATAAAATGTGAAATATGAAGAGCCCAAATAGATTTCTTTTCTTTTCTTTTCTTTTCTTTTCTTTCTTTTTTTAGAGTTGGTCTTGAACCATTTCTGCCGGACACCTTGGCTCCTTCTGTTGCCTCTAAAATTGCCCTGTTATTTTTGCTAAATGCTAAGGATTGGTTCCAAGTGACCTCTGCTCAATGAAAACCATTTTCTATCATTTTGAATGAGCGCCGCACCCCCCCCCCCCCAGCAGAGCATTAGGACTACTGAGAATTGCCTGATCTATTGCCCATTTTATCTTTATGGGGCATGGGGGGTGAAGGGGGGGCGGAGAGAGTGCGTTGGAAAGATCATCTTGCTTTCTCTCTCCTTTCTATAATTAGTTCCCTCCAAGCATAGACTTCAACTGCTGTGGACAGCTGGGGGAATCCATCAAATCCTTGACAATCTACCAACCTCCCACCGTTCCTCTGCCGTTGCCTTTTATTTCTTTTCAAACACATTATTTTTCAAGGGCTTATTTTGCTGAAAACTTTCCAGATTTTCCATCGGATCCCATTCCCCCTAATAAAAACAACTACAACAAAGAAAGGTTCCAAATGGTCACCACCTGTTATGTTTGTTTTGTTTTGTTTTTTTAATTGGGAAAGATAATCTATAGAATATTGCATATTAGGACTCGAAGGGACTTGATGCTTAGAAGTTTGTGCGCATATTTTTGCCTGAAGACTTGGTAAGACAGGTGAGCAGGGTAACTTTCTAGTCTTTCCATTCTTGTCCTTCCTGTGGTGTTTAAAACCTGGACAGTAAATCGTATGCCATATTTCTCTCCTGGAATTGGGTCTCCTAAATGAAGGCAGTTTGTGTCGCCTGCTGATCTGCCTTCAGCAAGTTTGAGAGAGGAAAAGAAAAAGGATACAGAATGGATCTGTAATAATATCTTGCCTATCTCAATAGGAGCAGCTTTTATTTGCCCGAATGCTTACTGAGACTAGGTAAACTTCCATCTTCCAATCTGTAAAGCTCCGGACTATCAGTTAATGATATGGAAAGGTGCAGAGACATTAGTTGTTTAATGTTCTTATTTTTCTGTTGTTTTTGTTGTTGTTTTTACTCAGTTTAAATTTTTCATTATACAGATAAAACTAGAGGAGAAGGATTTGGCTAAAGAGACATTTTACAGGCATTTTAAATAGCTGAATTCTGAATAACTGTTCTCTTGTTATTTCCAAAGTTAGCATATGCTGACTGCAGTTGACAGAAAAAAGTTTCATCTTTTTAAAAAAGAAAGTCTTCAAAAACACAGGAGAAAATGGGGATGCTATTATTAGTCCTGCACCCTTCTTCTGCTTTTCTCTACTGGAAACCAAACCCATCCCTCAAGTCTTTATTCCCATCAACCTCACTCAACTGTAGTTTTTTTTTAATATAAAAATTTCCCAGTGTGAGGAGCTCACAAAAATGTGCATTTTCATTCCCCCCCTTTTAAGAATCTGTTCCATTAAGTAGCTCCCCTTTATTCAACCATCTAAGTAGAAATACAATGCCCAATAAGGTAGATAGGATTTTTCCCCAATTGACTAGACCTAGTGATTAAAGATTCATTACACATTTGATAATCCATTAGTGTTTGTTAGATAACTATCTAAATCTTTCACCTTCTCCTCCTCCCTTGTGATCTTGTGCCTGTATATATACATACATATATATATATATATACATATATAGTATATATTTAGAAAGATACATTTTGCTCCAAACCAATTATATTTGCTTTTTCTGGATAGGGGAGGAGTTGCTGTAAGCTTTGATGGATCTAAAAAAGCTCACACCGATACCCCATGTGACCAGGGCATGAGCCTGTTCCTAAGTATAATTAAAAATATATGGAGAAGAGATGAGGCACATGCAAAGCAAATGATTTTTCTGGCTCCAAAGAGCAGATGGCTTGACTTTTTTCTCATTTCATCAAGGCTCAATCCAAATAGGAAAGAAAAAAGAAAGATGTGAAGGAGGGGAGGGGGAGCATAGGGGAAGGAAGGAAAGAAGGAAGGAAGGAAGGAAGGAAGGAAGGAAGGAAGGAAGGAAGGA
>NW_025390751.1:0-7405 GCF_016433145.1 Gracilinanus agilis | reverse complement strand
AATTGAATGTAATGGACTTCTGTACCAGCAGCAATACAATGACCCAGAACAATTCTGAGGGATTTATGGTAAAGACGCTACCCACATTCAGAGGAAGGACTGCAGGAGAGGAAACATATAAGAAAAACAACTGCTTGAACGCATGGGTCGGGGTGGACATGACTGAGGGTGTAGACTCGAAACTACCACACCAATGCAACTACCAACAATTCGGAAATTGGTCTTGTTCAAGGACACATGACAAAACTAGTGGAAACGCGCATCGGCCAAGGGTGGGGGGGTGCGGGGGGGGGGGTTGAAGGGGAAAGGTGGAGCATGAATCATGTAACCATGTTAAAAATGAATATTAATAAATGTTAAAAAAAAAACTTAACTATATTGTACCTGTGAGTTTCCGTCTTCAGATCTCTTTCAGGTGGCAATCAGTAGGTTCTTTCCATTTCTCTTTTACTCTTGTTCTAATACTTAAGGACGAGTTTCCTTAATGATTTCTTGAAATACAATGTTTAGATTCTTTTTTTAAAAAATCATAACTTTTAAGTTGTTCAACAAATTTTGCAGTTTGATGTGTCAAGAAACATTAGGAAGTCCCTGTGTCTGGACACCAAAATCAGGGAGTGCTCTTCTGAGAGTAAGCAGAGCTGGCAGGATCCTGGTCTCTCAGCAATCACCCTCACCGGGGTGTTCATTCCACACTTCTCACTAACAGCCAGACATAGAACCAATTCTGTTCAGTATGCCTATACCCCACAATCTTCCCTCTGGTCTCCCACCCAGCCCCAATATAGTCAATTGGTTGAACTCTGAAACTGAGGCTCCAATCTACACAGTTTCACTCAGGGTTTATTGTTTATTGAATCAAGGCATCCTTCCCTCTGGCATAAACTCAAAAGTGAGACTAGAAACCCACAAAACTACTCAGCCAGGTCTTTTACTTTCTTGAGTAGGTTCTATCCCCAGAGCCATCTGCACTTCAATAGAAAAACAAAACAAAACAATAAAAACAAAAAGCAAAACTTCCCAATGTCCTCCAAAGTGGACTGTCTTGCCCCAACTCTTAATTATTTCTGCTATTTTAAAGTTCCATTGAGATATTATTTATGATTGTAATGCAAGGTGGCTGACAGAAAATTTTTGCTTCTGTAATTTCTAACGGTCACAAAAAAGTCAGTTAAATATCTTAGAATGTTCAGGAAGTCAGTTAGAACTTCTAGCTATAAATAGAGTTGAAGTTCCAACTGATTGGGGCTTTTGCCTTCTGGCTCTCGCTATGGCTGGAGGCTTTTGCTTTGGCTTAACCTGTTGGTTTTGGCCTAATTGCTTTGGCCTTGGCCTGTGCTTATTTTGTCTTGGAAAAATTTGGACCTATCTCATTTCTCTCCCTCATCTCTCCATTTACATTCCCTTCCCTTCCCTGAATTTCCTTTAGGTCCTGGTGGAAGGGAGGGCTTGGTGATTAGATATTGTGGGTTTAGTTTCTATAGGCTAGTAGAGCATCCTCAAATAAGTTACCTCTAGTTTTAATGATTTTATTTTTTTTTACTTTACTTAAAAGGCAGTCAAATCTTCCTGACTGTGAGAGCCGGGCTCTCTCTGTCTAAACTTCTCCTGCGACCCATCCCCCACCCTCACCCCTCTCCCTAGCAGCAATTAGAAATCCTGAACCCCTCCCCCTTCTGACTGACCCTGGTATAAATAAATCCCCTTGTTACCTATTCAAACCCTGTGTTGAGTCATTGTGTCGAAAATTAAGACAAGGGCTCAATGGGAAGGAATAATTTTTCTTCTATTTCCTTGAGGGGAGCTGGAGGCATCCATCTTGGCAGGAAGTACCTGACTCAAGACTTCCTCCAGCCATCAGTTTGACTGGCAGGGAGGGGCCCCCTCGACCCCTCCCTCAAGAGACTTGGAAACTAACAAGAGAAACCCTCCAGTGAAACATTTCTTACTGGCCCTGGTTTCCTCCCTGTATTCTCTGTCTCAAGCTTCTGAGAATAAACCTGTTTGAGCTGCCTCTCCTACATACCCCATTTCCTTTATCTACTATATATCTTCCCTTACCTTCATTCCTCCTCCAATCACCTTATAATCACCTAATATTCCCTTTATCCTTCCTCACATCCCAATTGTGTTCGTTGACCCACTCAGATTACCTTATTTACTTCTTGATAACATAATTATTTGTGAGGAAATTTGGAGAGTAAGGTAATCTGCGGCCCTCACCCACCATCTTCCCACAATCCCTTTACTCATAATTTTACTTCTAACTTCTCTAAAAGTTTAGGTCATTGGTTCTATCTGTTCTCTGAAACCTTTGAAATTTACTTTCATCAAATCCAGACCACAAATAATTCTATGTTCTGATTCCCCTTCTTTACTGAGAATTCCAAGATGAGATGGCTGCCCTGGAACTGCTATCTTTCCCCTCTAAATATATAACCCTGGACAAGTCATTTATCTCTTCCAGGATTCAGTTTCCATATCTATAAAATGAAGTATGTAGAACTGATGTCATCTAAGATCTCTTGCAGCTCTAAGTCTACGATCCTTTGATTAATCAAACTGTCTTTCCCACTGAGGTCTGGAAAACAAGAAATATTAAAGGGTGAAAATGGACACAGAAATAGACAGTGAGTTTGGGATTAAAAGTGAAAAGAGCAAGTTTAATGCATGTCATATTTATGCAGCTAATGTCCACTCATTCAATTTTATTCCTTTCCTTTTTACAAAGTTCTCCTTTTCTCTCCTCCTTTTTCATTCTTTCATTTCTAACTATCAGGACTTGAAATGTACAAAAGTAGCTACCCTGTAAGAGACTGGACTAAAAGCAGAACATCTCATTAGATGATTTGGCTGGTTTATATAAAAGTATTTTTGTGGAGTTGGAAAATAGATCAGAATCTAAGGGGAAAATAAATGGACGAAGTGTGACAGTAAATATTTTCTAAAATTGCAATCACTTTATTGCAAGACTGTTAACATCTACCTGGAAAATCAAGAAAAGTTGTTTTCTTTTAAAAAAGAGTAAGAGAAGTTTACCATCAGAAAGAAGGACTTCCTTGTTTTTGTTTTTGTTTTTGGTGTGTTTCTTTTTCTTTAAAAATATTTCTAGCGTAGTCTTCTAATTTAGAAGTTGCATTGAATACTTAGAAGTTTTATATTTGTTCATAAAAACATAATCCTTTTTGACGAAATTTTGTAAGACAAATGTCTGAAACATTGCAGAGCCAAGGAGTATTGCTTCAGCACAAAAGGATTGCAGACTGGTAAAATAGGAGTAGCCTGTGGTTTTATTCTATTTTGCATTATGAATGAGGGTTACAAATTACTTTAAGTTCTTGCTAGTCTAGTTCTCCAGGAATGATTAAAAATAGGTCTTTTCTATTTATTCTTATAGGAGAATACAAAGTTTTTTGCTGTTCTTGTTTTTGTTTTTTACTGGAGGGAAAGAGGGAATATTGTCTTTTAAAGCAAATATGTGGTTATTTTCATTTATATACTGTACATCAAAGGATGTAGCTAAGAGTTGCCTCACCACCACTATCACACACACACACACACACACACACACACACACACACATTGTTTAGCTTATCAAAGACTGTACTTCTGACATGGACTTAAAAAAAATTAAACCACAATTGCTTGTGTAGAATTGAACATGTAGGAGACAGGAAACTTATGGCTAAGAGCCAAGCAGGAAGTGATATTTTATATAATGCTATACACATCTGCAAATAGACAAGAGACCTCTGAACTCTCAACAATTAAAAAGCTGAAGGTAATTTTATGATTTTTTCCTTCATATTTAATTTTAGTAAGTTATATTTTTATTTACTGAGTTATATTTTTAGTAAGTTATATATTTTTTGCCACGATGCTAAGCTTTATCATATATGTTTATAAAGAATTGGAATGTTTAATTTGTTTCTTAGTTGTTTGACAGTACTACTGATTTAAAAGGAGTGTAGAATGGCAAAGCTTGAAGGAAAAATTTGTAAATGGACTTCATTTACAGGTTTTGAAAGCAAGCATTTTGCTAAGTTTGATGCAATGTGGTTTGAAAGGCTATTGCACAGTAGGTCTATAATTTAGAGGAATTCAGTAAAGAGACATTCAGGTTAACATTTCTAATACACTCAGTGTATTTTCACAAGGATGCCTTCTAAGCCACCAGAGAGAATTCAATATAAGAGCTCTATCAGGCAGAAAACATTCTGAGTGTTAGTACTAAGGGTGAATTTTCAAGTCTATGAACTAATGTTGCAATTGTGAACTCTATTATATTTAGAGTGTTCTTTGATGAATAGGTTTATTTGGATTGATCTATATATTTTGTTATTTATTATATAGTATAATTTCCTCTTACAACTCCTGTGAGAAAAAATATTTTTTTAAGGATGGCTACTGTACACGACTGAAAAAATGACTGGAAAACAACAAAACCACATCAATTAAAGCTGTATAAAAGTAAAAGGATGTTTAGACAGGGAAGTAGTAGCATGAAAATGTAAATAACTCACCATGTTGAGATTTGGGGTACACAATTAAGACAATTATTTCACTTGTGGAAGGTACATTGTGTCTGGAGCCACAATGCAGCAATATGAGATCCAGGCTCAGACTTAGAAAGACCTAGTTTCAAGTCTTGCCTTTCACACATATTGACTTTATGACTGTGTAAGTTATAAAACTTCACAATGCTCACAGGCGACTCTCAGTCTGCATTGGTGGAAGGAACTAACCCACTGGCAGTTCCCTATAATGATCAATGATGTGACTAAAAAAAATTAAAATATTCTCAAGAATGAGTCAGATGTGTGTAATCCTGCCCAAATTTCCCACCTGTATTTTCTCGCAAATTATACCTTTACCTTCAATCTAAGACTCTTTCTAACCTCCATAAATTCTCCATAAGCCTTCTCACTGTAAATTACTTAATATTCTATAGATAGATCAAATAAATGGATAAATAAATACATAGAAAGTTCTCTGAAACCATGCATTTCTTTGAATAGAAAGAAGGAGGAAGAGAGTTTTAATTTGTGTCAATAAATAGTCAGCAATGATAGAATACACACAAAACGCTAGACCACATAACAGATCAAAGGGTCTTTCAATAATCCATTGGCCTGACAGGATATCACAGAAACTTAAAGATATAGGCTAAGGTAGAAGCTGAGTTTCAAAACCTTTTCAAAGATATGTTAATTGTAAATTTAAAGGAAATTTAAAGTAAATTGCAAGAAGTTT
This sequence comes from Gracilinanus agilis, assembly GCF_016433145.1. Taxonomy (NCBI): domain Eukaryota; kingdom Metazoa; phylum Chordata; class Mammalia; order Didelphimorphia; family Didelphidae; genus Gracilinanus; species Gracilinanus agilis. The sequence goes on along the minus strand of NW_025390751.1, from coordinate 2,152 downwards.
CATGTTGTTATTTGTTTGTTTGTTTTGTATTTTACAGCAGCCATCCTCTCCCCTTAAAAAATAGTCTTCCCTCTCTGATCTCCAGTTCCCCAGTTCTTCCTTATAAAAATTAAAATAATTAAATTGAAATTAATACCATGACTTGGCCTTTTCCCTTTCCTTTTTCCCTAATAATATATGTCACATCCACTTTTGAAGTCCTCACTACTCTATTAGAAGAAAGAGATGTATTTACTTACCAATTTCCCCATATACAAATTGTTCCTTATAATTACCCAGAGTCAAAGTCCATAAGTTTAATCATGGATATTTTGTATTGATAATGTCCTTTTTTTTTTTTTTTGCTTAATGCTACTTCATGCAACTCCCATTTTCCTTTGGTTTTATCAAGTTCCTACAGCTCTCTGGTTTTCTCATACTCACCATTTCTTCTATGGCAATAAAAATTAAAACAAAATTTTAAAAAGTTTACGATAATTTGTTCAAATATTCCCCAAATAATAGGTATTGATTTCATTTCCATGTTTTTCCTACCGCAAATTATTCAGGTCAGACAATTTCCTTCCATAAGAGCTATTACTGATCTCCTTGGGGAACAGGCCCAAGATTAGAATTTTCAAAATTTCTCATGTATTTTCAAATAATTTTCCATAAATCCTGTACCATTTTCACAAGTACAGTCACTAGCTTATTAATGTACTTCACCATTTCTTAAAAATAAAAAAGCAAATGGTCTGTCTTAGTGGGAGGAAGACTGAAGCATTAATAAGAAATATTTCCTTTCAAGAAAGGTCTGGGGAGGTAGATGGCGGCATTGCTTAGTTATTAAGAAACACAGTGTGAACCAGAAATAAAATATCTGTGAAAGTAATGACTATTTAATTTATAAATATAGATTTTAGATTACGTGTTGACACAATTTTAATAATCATTTTTGGACATTTTGCAATCTATCTTCTCTTTCTCCTTCCTACCTCTCCCCCTGCCTAAGACAGTTTGTAATATGATATAGATTGTATGTGTGCTATCATATACATGTTGCCACATTTGTCATGTGAAACAAGATATATATATCACTTATATTAGAGAAAAATTCATGGAAGAAAGAAATTGAAGAATGACATGCTTCAATGTGCATTCAGACTCCATTTCCTTCTATGGTAGCAAATGGGCTTTTTCATCATGAGTCCTTTGGGGTTTTCCTGCTTCCTTAAATTGTTAATAATAGTTAAATCATTCACAGTAACTATTTAATAGAAATGTTGGAAAAATTACAGGTTTTTCCATTACAGAAAAGATTTGTTCCTGTTTTAATTGGAAGACAGCAATACTACCTATTATTGGGACACTAGTCATTGATTACTAAACTCCAACTGATTGGGTAATAAAAACATCATTTGGTTTCAATTTAAGCATGTTTAAAAGACTTGCAAATCCAAAACATATTCTTTTGTTGGTCAAGGTCTTCACTGCTCTTATTAAAAAACATGTCAATAGAGGTTGGGATATTGTCAAAAGAAAAGATATTTTGAAGTATCTGTTAAAGTAGAACTTGCACCCTTTTGGTTCACATAATGTGCCAGACCACAGGGCTTTGCCTTTCGTCATTAGTGCTTTAGAAGGATGGCATCTTAATTGGATACCTATTGTTCACGTGGAGGCCTGGATCAGAGTGAACCCTCACTTTTCATAGTAAATGGAAATAAAACAAAAAGGGTTACTCAAACATGACAGTGATGGTGCTTTATAAAGCAAGTGAGTACAAAAGTATCAGTAATAAATATAATAATTAGATATAACCAGCTAAAATACTTCCATATATTTATTGTCTGAATGTGCCTTTCAGCTCTGCTGATTATGAAGTAGACCCATAAACCTTTTCTTTGCTTTGAGGGAAGCATTTAATATTGTGGTCTAGATGAACTTTCTAGGCATAATTATGAAGAGGGGAAGTTCAGAATGTAGCACAAAAATTTATCCTTAGTCAAGAAGATCTGAGTTCAAGTTTTGCCTCTGGCATATGCTAACTGTGTGATCCTGGGCAAATCAGTTAATTTCTCAATGCCTTAAGGAAATCTTTAAGACATAGAGAGGTTAAGAAATGAAAGAGAGAGAGAGAGAGAGAGAGAGAGAGAGAGAGAGAGAGAGAGAG
>NW_025390750.1:0-5787 GCF_016433145.1 Gracilinanus agilis | reverse complement strand
CTCTCTCTCTCTCTCTCTCTTTCTCTCTCTCTCTCTCTCTCTCTCTCTCTTTCTCTCTTCTGTCCCTCCTCAAAAATCTCTTTGGCTTCTGACCACTGCCATGTTTAATCCACTCTACCTTTGATCATTATCATTCTAATCGCCCCTCCTCATCTCTTATCCCCTTCCCCTCCTCCTTCTCTATTGAGTAAAATAGATTTCTATACCCAACTGAGTGTGTAAATATATTTTTCCCTATTTGGACCAATTCTGATGAGAGTGAGATTAATCATTGCCTGTCATGCCCTTCCTCCACTGTGTTTTCCTCCTCCACTATAAAAGCTCTTCCTTGTACACTTCCTTATGGGAGAACATTTTCCTATTTCTCCCTTTCCTCTTCACACAGTGGATCCCTAATGATGATAAAGTTCTTAGGAGTTAAAAGTATCACTTTCCCATATAGAATGTAAATAGTTTTAATATAGTAATTCCCTTATGATCTCTCTTCCATTTCATCCTTTTATGCTTTCTTATTTCATCTTATGTTTGAATATAAAAAAAAAGTTCTATTCCGCTCTGGTCTTTTCATCAGGAATGCTTGAAAGATATCTATTTCATTAAATATTCATTTTCCCCCTATAGGATTATATTCAGTTTTACTGGGTATGTTATACTTGGTTGTAATCTTAACTTCTTTGCCTTCCAGAATATCATATCCCAAGCTCTCCATTCCTTTAATAAATCTTGTGTGATCCTGTCTATGGCTCCATGATATTTGAAGCACTTCTTTCTGGATGCTTGCAATATTTTCTCCTTGATCTGGGAGCTCTGGACCTTGGCTATAAAATTCCTGGCAATCTTCATTTTGGGATCTCTTTTAGGAGATGAATTTTGTTTTCTTTCAGTTTCTGTTTTACCATCTAGATTTCTTTTACCCACTTTTACCATTAGGACAATTCTAGCTTTTTAAAGTGTCATTTTCATCAAACTGTTATTTCTGTTTTCATAATTTTCTTGTTCCACTCTCATTTCTTTTTCCAATTTTTCTTCTACCACTCATTTCTTCAATTTTTCCAGGAATTCTAGTTAGACTGGCATCCAATTAACATTTTTCCTTGATGCTTTGCTTATAGCTGTTTTCACTTTGCTATCTTCTGAGTTTGTCTTGATCTTGCCTGCCACCAAAGTAGCTTTTCCTGGTCAAGTTCTATTTTTGTGCTTTGCTCATTTTTCTTGCCCATTTATTTCTTGACTTTGAGTTTTATGTTAAAGTTGGGCTGTGTTTCCCTTGATATGGGGAGGTCTGTCCAAAGATACTCTTTTTTTTTTTTTTTTAAACCTTTATCTTCCATCTTGGAGTCAATACTGTGTATTGGCTCCAAGGCAGAAGAGTGGTAAGGGTAGGCAATGGGGGTCAAGTGACTTGCCCAGGGTCACACCGCTGAGAAGTGTCTGAAGTCAGATTTGAACCTAGGACCTCCCGTCTCTAGGTCTGACTCTCATTCCACTGAGCTACCCAGCTGCCCCCTCCAAGATGCTCTTTTCAGAGCTACTTCTGAGAGTCTATAAGCTTTTGGTACTTCCAAGGTGGTATGATGCTGGGAAAGGTATAGTCACTGCTCTTCTGGTACACACTCTGATCTTTATCCAGTAAGGTTCCCTACTCTCCTGCAGTCACAAATGTTAGCATGCCTCTCTGCCTTGGAATTGTAACCAGGATCACTATTCCCTTGTGACTGACCACAAATTCTCCTCTCTGTCCTGAAACTCTGACCCAGAATTGCTTATGGGCAATACAGTTGTCATTGAGCCCCAGTTGCACCCAATGCCAGCAAAGGGTCTCCTGTCACCTCTTTCTGACCAGTTGCCCAATTCCTTTACTGTTTCTGAGCTTAGATTTCCTAAAGTTGCAGCTGCTGCTACTGCCACAACCATTGCCATCATCTTCAAGGCCAATTGTTGGTGCTGCCACCAAGCTCCAGGCCAATCCCTATCCTAGTATCATAGACTTTTCCTGCTGGAAGCTTCCTTAGGCTGGAAAAAATGTGTCACTATGACCCTTTGTTGGCTCCGTTGCTCCAAAATTTGATTCGAGGAGTTATTTTAAAGTTGTTTAGAGGGGAATGTTGGGGAAAGTTAAGCTGGGCAGATGCTGGTACTCTGCCATTTTGGTTCCAAAGTCCCCTGGCATTAAATGAGACACATTCTCCACCCATGGGCTTTACCATGACCAACAGAAACTCCAAGACTCCTGCTAAGAAGTGTTATGATACCAGTATCTCAGCTCTCAGGAGAGAGAAGCAGATCCAGTACCCAGAACATGGCATAAAGCTAAACTGCCAGGAATTTTAAAAAAAATTCTTGCTCCAAAGCACTGCTGGAGTTTTGGACACCAACCCTCCCATCTCTTTTTCTGACCTCTTCCTCCCCTTTGAAAAACGGGTCATTATCTTCTCACTATTAGAAGACCAAAAGAACTGAAAAAACAAGTCAAGTCCCCTAGGAGGAGGCTAATTATATGACTAAAGAATGTCCCTTTACAATCCAAATTGTCATTTTTTTACACCCTCCTCATGCTATTGCTTGACTTCTATTATAAAGTTCTTTTCCTCCACTCGGGTAAGTTAGCAGATAGCCAGTCTGGAGGTCTTGCCAAAAAGAATGACTGACTTAGATGCATCCCACACCAACCTGCCTGCTAATGGTTTTCACAAAAATATATACCCACTGATCGCTGTTTTTATGTGCCTTCCCAGACATTACTGCGAGACTAAGGGGGCCATTTGGGGGCTTGGCCTTGGGGACTTAGAGAATCATGCTAATGAGGCTCCCGTGTCCATATTTATTTCAAGATTTATTTATTTATTTAGGGAGGGGAATCCAGTTACCCAGGTCATGTGGCATCACTAGAAGAAAGACAGACAGGAGAGGGAGAGGGAGAGGGAGAGAGAGAGGGAGAAGGAGAGAGAGAGAGAGAGAGAGAGAGAGAGAGAGAGAGAGAAAGAGAGAGAGAGAGAAACACTTACTATGTGGTGCTAGGCACTGTATTAAGTACTTTGTGATTATTATCTCATTTGATCTTCACAAAAGTCTTGAGCAAAAGGTGCTATTATTATCCCCATTTTAGAGATAAGGAAACTGAGGCAAACAGAGGTTAAGAGACTAGCTCAGGGTCCTACGGCTAGTGTCTGAGTCCACATCTGAACTCAGAGTCTGTGTTCTCTCCATTATATTACTTAAGCTACCTCACTGCTTCCATGGATCTGCTTCTCTAATATAAATCTCAGAATCATGTTTTTAAATGAATAAAATATAATAAATAATAATATAATATACTAAAATATAGTCTTTTGAAGGAAACCTTCTATATTAACATAACATCAAAATATTTTTAAAAACAACTTCATGGACCCCAGGTTAAACACCTCTGCTTTGAGCCAATTCCTTTGACTTTCAGTTAACCAGGACAGGACTGGTAGCTAAGCATCTGGAGTCATAGCTAAGTCAGCATCTTCTATTTCATCAGAGCCACGGGGCCCAAGGGAAGCATACCTGCAAATATTACTGCAGACTCATGTTACTCTCTCTCTGGGCCCCCAGCCACAGAGTGAAACCAAGAATCAGGGCCAGGGGCACTGTCATATGGTCTGACTTGGCAGGCTCAGAAGGGTCCACACTATTTTAATCACACCCTCCCCTTTTCACAGCTGATTCCTTTCAGTCATGTAACTCTGAAAGCTCTGTCTAAAATACAAGCTCCATGCCAACTAACTATTTTTTTTTCTATTTTCTTTTTCTTTAAAGTGGAAATTTAGCCCCTGGCCACACAGGGAGCTAGAGAGGGTCTGACACCCTTAAAATGAGTTGGGTTTGAGCATTGATAATGCTCCTTGAAGATAGCATCCTAGGACTAAGCTTCCCCCTTCCCCTATCTTCCCAGAGCTCTGTGAATGAGGTATTAATCCTCTCCATTTTAGACCAGACTCATCTAAAAGATGAAAAGGATTTGGCTTGTCTGATGAAGCATTTGTTAAATGAGCCGCTATGATGGTGGTTAAATCAGAAATTCTATGATCAGCCAATCTCACAGAGGATCTTGGTAAAATACTCCTTGGGGGCTCATTAGGCAGATAAATGTCAAAATATAATAACAAAGAAGCAATTAAAAATAAATAGGAAGCTCAAATAGCCTCCTGTGCTGTTCCTTGCTGTTCCTCTCAAGTCAGATGGCAATCAGAGCCCAACTCCCTGTTCAGCTTAACAAGCATTTCTTGAGCATTTCTTGGGTGCCTAATAGTCAGTAATATAAATTATGTCTAGATCTATATCCATATATCTTGGCTTCTGCCCTCAAACTGCTTTCTCTCTAGGCGAGAAACATGCAGAACACACAATCTGTCATTTAGCACAATGCTTGGCACAAAGAAAATGTTAAATAAATGTTTATTGACTGACTTACAATTAGAGAAGGAATTCTTAAACTTCTTGCGTATTGGAGACACCTTTGGCAGCCTGGTGAAGCCAACTGACCCCTTCTCAGAATAATGCTTTTAAAGACCTAAAATAAAATATGCAGGTTTACAAAGGAAACCAGTTATCTCGAAATACATTTACCAAAATTCTTAAAGAAAACAACAGATATGTTTACAGACCCTAGGTTAAGAACTCTTGAACTATGGAGTAATTCCAAGGCAGCAAAGTAGTCAGTGCAGTATAATGCCCTTTATTGTGTATACAAATTATAAGTGTAGGGGGAGACAAGGGTTAATTAAAGGAGGCCTCATAGTGGTGCATTTTGAGGGGATTTCTCAAGGTAAGAAGTGACTTAGTTTGAGAAAATGGAACTCAAGAATGTTTGGGGCAAAGGGAACAGTGCATCCAAAGCACTATTAAGTATAGGGGGTATTTTTGAGACTGCACAATAGAATGGAAGCATAATGGAGAGCAGAGATTTTGTATAAGTATCTCCAGCACATAGAAAGCCTGGCCCTTAGTGAAAATCCAGTAAATGTGTATTGATTGATTAGTATTTGCCTGCTTAGACTGGATGATTCATTAGAGAGAAACTGAGTCATACAAGGCTGCAGCAATAAGATGGGACTAATTGATGGAGTGGTGAAATACCAGGCAGATAAAAATGAAGCAAAAGACTGACACAATTATATGATCTTTGTTTGTTCCTTCCTTCCTTCCTTCCTTCGACAGGACATTCTGAATTTTATCTCAATTTTTTGTTTGAGCAAATTTAACATTTACATTTAACTTAATCATTGTGAATAGTAAGCTAATAAAATACGCATGAAGAAATGCTTAAATTACACACATTATGTGAAGAAAAAAAGGAATGGAAAAGATTGTCCCTAAATTTCTTCTCAGGCTTCAAAAAAGACCACATCTTTTCCTAAAATCAATAACAAGCCTAAACAATTATGCTAAGTTCAATTTTGCTTCCTTCTACTTTCCCCAGTAACAAAGGTCTCTGATTTGGCCTAACTAGGTATATAAGGATGGCTGGCAGACAACAAAACTAAAATCAAATGAAGTCTTGACTTACCTTAAGCAAACACAGAGATAACTTATTATGTCTGTTGAAGAGGAAGTCAAAAGTCCTTTGTATTCCAAAAGCCTTCTCTACTGGTTAGGTGTCTTCCAGCTAAGACCTAAGTGAATTAACACTTAAAGAGCAGTATTTTTCTGAATCAAGGTCTCAGTAGAGGCAATGAGCAAAACGAAAATTTCAGAATTCAGGGTAGAAGGTAAAAAAATCTCTCTCTCTCTCTCTCTCTCTCTCTCTCTCTCTCTCTCTCT
>NW_025390749.1:0-3828 GCF_016433145.1 Gracilinanus agilis | reverse complement strand
GGCCTGGAGTCAGTGGGAGCCGAGTTCAAACAGGACCCCAGACAGTAGTTGGGTTAAGTCATTAGACCTGTTTGCCTCCATTTCCTCAACTGTAAAATGGGAATAATAAAAGTGTCTACCTCCCAGAGATTTTACAAGGATCAAACGAGATCGTATTTGTAAAGCACTTAGCACACTGTAGCATATATTAATAATAAATGAATATTTATTATTATTAAAATAAAATTATTTTGTGATGTGAATATATTAAAATATCATTAAAATAAATAGTATTATTGTTATTAACAACAAACAAACAAATAAATAAATAAATAAGCAAATAAATAGATAGATGATAGATAGATAGATAGATAGATAGATAGATAGATAGATAGATAAATAAGTAGGGGGCAGCTCAGTGGATTAAGAGACAGGCTTAGAGAAGTGAGATCTTGGGTTTAAATCTGCCCAGACACTTCCTAGCTCTATGACCTTGGGCAAGATCACTAAATCCCTACTGCCTAGCTCTTACTGTTCTTCTGCCTAGAAACCAATACACGATTAATTTTAAGACAGAAAGTAAAGGGTTGTTTTTTTTTTTACAATAATTAGTTAATACTATTATTATTATTTAAGTCCAATATTTTAAAGCCTGAGTTGTGTTGCAAGGCACTGCCCTAGGCTCTGGAAATGCAAAGACAAAAACAAAATGGACTTTGCATTCAAAAAGCTTATGTACTCCTGGAGTACTCCTAGACAGCTGGATGGTACAATGCATAGAGCACAGGGCTTGGAGCCAGGAAGACTGGAGTTCAGATTGGACTCAGACACTTACTAGATGTATGCAGCATATTTAAAAATAAGCAAAAAGGAAGCATATACAAAAATATGCCAGATTTCCATGAGAAATCATGAACAATTTAGTGGATCAGGAAAATCCTTGTATCGGGGAGAATAACTGAGGTGTACATTGGAAGAGGCCAAGGAGGCAAAGGGGAGGAGGGGATGCATTTCGGATATGAAGGCTCACCTGTCAAATATGGGGACCATTTGGCAGTCCAGTTTGCTGGCAACAGAGAGTACAGGAAATAAGCCTGGAAAGGTAGGCGGCAGCCATACTGCAAAGGATTTTAAAGGCTAAGAGGAAGAGTTTACAATTTATCTTAAAAGCAGTAGGAAGCCACCAACATTTTTTGAATGAGGGAATTACATGGTCAAATACATGGTTTAGGAATATCAATTTGGCAGCTGGGAAAGGGGAGCAAATGGAAGCAAGAGGATCAGCTAGGAGGCTATTGCTATAGCCCAAACATGATCAAGGCTGGAACTAGGGTAGAGGCAATGTGAGAAGAGAAGAGCTACAAGAGATGCTTCAAGGGTAGAATCAACAAGACTTAGCAATTAATAAGACGAGAGAAGTGAGGGAGAGGGTAGGGTCAAGGATGACTCTAAAGTTGTGAGTCTACAGAATCAGAAGGACCTTGATGCCCTCAACAGAAATGGGGAGGTGTGGAGGGGAGGAAGGAAGGAAAGGAGGGAGAGGGAGAGGGAGAGGGTGGGAGGGAGAGAAGGAAGGAAGGAAAGAAGAAAAGAGGGAAGGAAGGAAGGAGGAAAGGAAGGAGGGAAGAAAGGAAGAGATAGAGGGATGGAAGGATGGCGGAAGGAAGGGAATGTAGGAAAGAAAAGTAAAGGAAAAAGAAAAGCAAGAAATAAGTCCTTTACCAAGAGAATGAAGAACACTTAAGGAAAGAGATTATAATAAAAAAAAACTGCTATAATGGACACTTTGACAGTCAGTTAGGCAAGAAAAAAAGGATTGTAAAAGCAGTAAGGTTTCCCCAATCTGTCTTTCTCTATTCCTTAAAAATTACCCTCCTCTCCAAGTAGATAAGTCTCCTAGTTTACTGGCAAGCAAGTCATATCCATTTCTGCTTCCATGTCTTAATTTATGTTGTTCCCTTCACCTAGAGTGCAAGTAAATTCCCTTATCTCTATATCTAGTCACAAATTCTGTCTATCCTTCCAGGCCCAAAACAAATAACGATTAAAACTCGAACTTATGTAGTGCTTAAAATTTACAAAATGCTTTCCTCACAACTACCACAAGAGGTAGTGACTATGTTATGACTTCCATTATTCAGATGAGTAAACTGAGACCCAGAGAGGTAAAATTATTTAACTAAGGTAACACAGTACGTTGTAGAGAGCTGGATGGTACAACACAGAAAACACAGGGCTTGGAGTCAGGAAGACTGGAGTTCAAACTGGACTCAGACACTTACTAGATGTATAATCTTGGGCAGTTATTAACCTGTTGCCTCAGTTTCCACAACTTTAAAATGGAAATAATAATAGAATCAACTGCCCAGGGTTGTCATAAGGATAAAATAAGATAATACTTACAAAGCACTTATTGTATTATTATTAAAATAAAATTATTTTATGATGTAAAAATATTTAAATAGTATTATTATTAATAATAAACAAATAAACAACCAAAAACAAATAAATAAATAAATGAATAGGGGGCAGCTCAGTGGATTAAGAGACAGACTTAGAGAGCACTTAGAAAAGCACTTAGCACATAGTAGGGATTTCTATAAGAGCCAATATTTAAACCTGAGTCTCCTGGCTCCACTGGTCAGCATGCATCTCCTCTCTCAATCATATCTCTTCTAAAAAAAACTTCTGTAACTCCTTTAGTCCACAGGCATCCATTGCTTACAACCTCCATGCTTTAGATTTGAGTTCTATCAGTCTGTGCTTCTTTGTTAATTTTTCAACCGAATTTGTCTAGTTCCCCTATTTAGACACTGTCCCAGATGGCTCACAGAACCCGTCACAACGCTAAAAACGACGACAGGTATCCAATAACTACTTGCTTAGTGACTGGGTTGCTCATTGGATGGCACCAGTCCAAGCTGCCATAGCTTTCTGCCCCAAAGATAGCTGCCTTCGGGGGCCCCCCCGACCCTTGGAAAGAAGCCACTAAGCTCTTTTCTCCTCCTCCCTGCTTTCTTGGACCTTGTCTCATCCTCAGTCCATTCTGTCCTGCCTGCAGCAGTATTTCCTGGCCAAAAAGTCAAGTTGTTGTTTTTTAAAGTCTGTCTTTATTGAGCCCCTACAGTTTGCCCAGCACCGTGCCCTAGATACAGAGCTGGAGAGAAGAAGGTAGTCGCTGCCCTTCAGAAGATGATAATCCATCAGGGAAAACAAGATGTACATAGAGAAAAATGCTAGCTGGTAACACAATGCAGGACCTAATAATAGGTCCCATTTATAGGGCACCTGGGCCTTTACAAAGCAGTCTCCTCACAAGACCCAACGTGGGGCTGCATTTTCCATACCCCACATTACACCTCTGGACTCGGCCCTTCTGAGGCCCCACCGAATAGATCTCCAGATGGAACGCAACTTCTCTCAGTGTAAGGACTATTACCCCCAATTTACTGAAGAAGAAACTGAGCCTTTAGAGAAAACGGACTTTCTACATGGTCACGCAGCTTCCAGGCCTTCCCCACCCCCTAGCACCCTAACATGTTGCCTCTCAAATCTGTGGCTTCCTTCCAATAAAGAATGTAAGGTTCTTATTTAGAGGCAGGAGGAGGTAACGAGGTGGCTCAGTGTAGAGAGCCAGGCCTGGAGATAGGAGCACCTGGGTTCAATTTTGGCCTCTAATACTTCTAAGCTGAGTTATGTGACCCCAAGCAAGTTACTTAAGGCCAATTTCCTAGCCCTTACTATTCTTCTGCTTTGGAACCAATACTTAGTGTTGATTCTAAAAGAGGAAATAAGAGTTTTTTGAGGAAGGAAGGAAGGAAGGAAGGAAGGAAGGAAGGAAGGAAGGAA
>NW_025390748.1:0-13048 GCF_016433145.1 Gracilinanus agilis | reverse complement strand
GAAGGAAGGAAGGAAGGAAGGAAGGAAGGAAGGAAGGAAGGAAGGAAGGAAGGAAGGAAGGAAGGAAAAGAAATCCTAATTGGTGTTCAGGGTTATCCCATACCTAAAAGCCCAATGATGTCTGGGATTTTACTTTGAAAGTTTCTGGGTTGTGGTAGATTTCTTTTGGCAACAATTATCTACCACATGAACTCCGAAAAAAGATATTTCTTCCATAACAGCATGATATTAGATTGTTCCTTGATTGTTGCCTTAGCAATCAGCTCTTACAGGGGCTAAGTACAAACTGCCTTCTCAAACAGTTTGGAATTACACAAGTGTCTGTTTACACTGGACTTTAAAGCACACTTAACCAGAGCTTAATGAGGATTTCAAATCGAGAAAGTGAAGAAAGAGAGCTGAGTTAGAGAAGGAAAAAAGCAAAAAGAGGAAGAGCTATAAGGTGGTTTTGAGAGTTCGTGGTTAGAGTGGGGTAAATGGGAATTTTTTCACTTTGGGCTATAGTAGGAGAGAAGAGTCTGAGGATGGGATGTAGGCTAGGATGCCCTCAGGAGAGAGGACAGATTGTCTGCCAGCACAGAATCCTGCTCCCTGTCTCAGAATCTTTCATCTTTCTCCCCAAATCCCCTGGCAGGCCTTGAAACACGAGGAGTCTCTGGATTGCTTTGGGGAGAAAGTACACTTCTTGCTTTGAGTCCTTCATCCCGGCTGCCTCCCTCTAGTTAGCAGACTGCAGAATTGCACAGGAGTCACTCAGCAGTACCACATCATCTAGATGTACCTGTCAGTACCTGCCACCTACAAGGCGAATAACTCGAAGTCTTTTGTAGAAAAATCCTCGCTGTTGCATCGATGTGTCACTAAGACATCCCTAGGAACTCTATTAAGGATGAAGACTCATTCTGAATTCACGCTTTAGTGCCAGACACTTCATTACCCAAAGACCAGATAAATAATAGAGGAGCCCTGAGGTTGCATTCCATGGCAAGGACTTGCTCTGTTCTGTGCCTCATTTCCAGGAAGCTCGGTCCCTTGGCCCTTGGTATCTGAGCAATTGGCATGTCTCAGGCTCATAAGGTCATCAAATCACAAATTTAGAGCTGGAGAGGATCTTAGAGGCCATTGAGCCCAAGCCCCCATTTTTATAGGTGCACAACTGAGACCCAGAGAGATTAAGGAATTTGCCCAAGGCCACCCAGGCAGGGTGTATGAGGGAAGTCGCTTCTCTTGGATCTTGTTTGAAAGTGGAGATGGCAGGGCACATAAGCTCCTTGGGAGCAGGAATGATTTCTTTCTCTGCATTTGTATTTGTAACACCTAGTCCCAGACCTGGGACACAGAAGGCACCTGGTAAATGCTGGTCGATTGATTGATCTGGGACTAGTAGGTTTCATGATGGACAAAGACAAATCAATTGCTTTACGAAACAGCATCAGTTTCTAGGGTAAACTAGAGATTTGAACCCAAGTTCTCTGACTCCTAGCTGATGGGGCAGCTAAATTGGATTGAGTGCCAGGTCTGGAGTCAAGAAGATTCATCTTCATGAGTTCAAATCTGGCCTCAGACACTTTCTAGTTGGATGACCTTGGACAAGTTATTTAATCTCTATTTGCCTCAGCTGTACAGTGAACTAGAGAAGGAAATGGGAGGCCGCTCCAGTATCTTTGCCAAGAAAATCCTAAATGGGGTCAAGGATACTGGGATATGACTGAAAAGGACCTGCACTGGCTGCATATTGACCCAGAAAACTACTCATTGGCATTTCCTATATTTTATTATATTTTTATTTGCTTGTTTTTAAAACCCTTCCCTTCCATCTTAGAATCAATACTGTGTATTAGTTCCAAAGCAGAAGAGAGGTAAGGGCTAGGTAACGGGGTTAAGTGACTGGCCCAGGGTCACACAGCTAGGAAGTGTCTGAGACTAGATTTGATCCCAGGACCTCCCATCTCTAAGCCTGGCTCTCTATCCTCTGAGCCAGCTGTTCTTAATTTCATTTTAATCTGGTTTGGTAGGCAAGTCAAACCTATTTGATACCTCTGATATGGAGGGTAGAATGGTGGATTTGAAGTCAATAAAACCTGGGTTCGAATTCTACTTTAGACATCAGTGCTATGCAACTGGGCAAGTCACTTAACCTCCCTATATATTAGCTTCCTCATCTATAAAATGAGGAGGTTGGATTACATGACCTCTAAGATCCTTTCCAGCTCTAAATCGAGAACCTCGTGATCTCAGATCTCTCCCAGCTCTAAATAGGACACTCTTTCTCCCTAACCACTCTGGCTCTCACAAAGAGGCTGACACCATGCGTGGTCCAGGGAGGGCTTCTCTCATTCTCAGGTCACTGACTGTGTATGGGGGTCTTTGAAGTCTGGCCGTCCCCTGAGAGGTCTCAACCTCAACTGCAGCGACTTTCAGCTCTTTCCTTCTTTCCTTGCTCCAGCTGAATGTTCAAAGAAACTCCATTTTCAGAAGAGCGAAGGTGTTTCCCTACCCAATCAGCCACCAAGCAATCACCTGGAAAGATCCTGGAAGTGAGAGGAGGGACATTTTCTTTTTTATCCTTTATGAAATCTGGTCTGCCTGTTCAGGCACAGAAATGAATAATTGGCTTCTGAGTTGGAAAGGACACATTGGTATCCAGCCTGAGCTTGATTCACTTTGCAAGTTTAAAGAATAAAAAGCGTTTTCAGGAAATCACTAAGTTCCAAAGGCATCCTCAGTCATCAGTGTTGGGACTGATGCCTCCTGGGAGGTTGTGGCCTGACTCCAAAGGGACTATAGACCCGATGGAGAGTGGGAAGTTGGGTCACAAGCATCAGCCGCCCACCTTCTTGGGAATAGCTGATTCTGGGGCTGATCTCTGACAGACCATACAACTAGTTCTATCTTTCAATATTGCCCCATTCTGCCCTTTCCACCATAGGATTTCTCCATCTCTTCCATTCTGTTGGTATTTGGAGAGGAAAGTCCTCTTTACCAATTACCATTACCAATACTCATTACCAGAGGAGTCACAACAGTAACTACTGGGGTGCCATTGGGAAAATTCTCTCCACCTCCCAAAGCGGACCCTACCTCTGTCCCCTCAGATCACTCCATGACTGTGGCAGACATATTCATCACGATGGGCACTAGCTCTAGGACAATAAGCAGTTGGAGGTCACTTCCCCTCTTTCATGTTGTGAGGGCACATTGTGAACCACAAAGGATAAAAAAGTGCATTGAAATGTGTATTGCAGATTTAATTCTATTATATTCCTGTCCCTCCTCCACCTCACTCTTTTCTGAACTTCTCTATCTCTTTTTAAATTTAAACCTTTATCTTCTGTCTTTCATCCAACATTGTTCCAAGGCAAAAGAGTGGCAAGGGCTAGACAATGGAAGTTAAGTGACTTGCCCAGGGTCATACAGCTAGAACATATCTGAAACCAGTTTTGAACCCAGGCCCTCCCATCTCTTGAGCTGGCTCTCAACCCATGGAGCCACCCCCACTGGACCAGAACTTCCATAATTCTATTGAGGGTTCTGCCATTCTTCCATTAATTCAGGTTACCTGTCGTCTTTGGTGTCATCTTTGGCACATCGTCATGCCATCTCCTATATCTAATTTTCCAACCCATGTATCCAATCCAGTCAGTTGCTAGAACTTGTTCTACCTCTCCACCATCTTCATATCTGTTCCCTTTTCTCTACTCACATCACTCTAACCCCAGGTCATGCACTCATCACATCTCCCCTGGACTGCTGCAACAGCCTTCTGACAGCTAACTTTGCCTCAAGTCCCTTCATATATTCTAATCTATTCTGCTGCCCAAGTGATTTTCCTAAAGCATGGGTTCTCATCATACGAATCCTCCTCCTAACAAGTTCCATGGCTACCAATGATCTAGAGGTTCTAGAGTCTAGGTATCTCAGAATCTAAGAGGCTTTCGCCCGGGGTCACATCACTACTATGTATTCAGGCAAAAAGTGACTAGATCTCAGCCCAGCAGTTAAAATACCAGACCCTACAAACAAGAGAACAACTCTATCCATCAGCTGTATTTGAGACAGGAGGATGTTTTGGCAAGAGGAAACATTTTTAGATATAATAGGTATGACTTTACACTATTTCCTACAGTGCTTGGGACTGAAAGCATCACTTACTAAAAAAAAACTTGGTTGCTAAGGAGCCCAGCCCCCAAACACCCAGCAAATACCTGAAGGACACACACCCTAAGAAAAAACTATTTCTTAAAAATTAAAGAAAACCAGAAGTACCTCAAACTAATCTAGCACGTCAAAGAATAAGAGACTATGAGCCTACACAGGGTGAGAGAGGTGTAAAACTAGGGCAGCCTAGCATAAACTCTTCTAAATGGCCTGGAAGCTTTCGGATGACAGGAGATGGGTCATCCCATGGGGACCAGCACAAACTCCAAATAATGGACCTGAAGCTGGAAGATGCTCTGAAAAAGGACACTCCTGGGGAATGGAGGACATTGCTGGTAATCAGATTCTGGGTCCTAGCCTTTCATAACAGAAGCCAGGGACAGAGATAGATAGATGACTAGATAGATAGATAGATAGATAGATAGATAGATAGATAGATAGATAGATAGATGCAGATAGAGAGAGAAAGATAGATAGACAGACAGACAGACAGACAGACATAGTATAGACAATGTAAACAGGTAATGGATAGAGATAAATAGAAGGTAGGTAGATGGGTAGGTGGATAGATAGATAGATAGATAGATAGATAGATAGATAGATAGATAGATAGATAGATAGATAGATGGATAGATAGATGGATAGATGGATAGGTGGATGGATAGGTGAATGGACAGATAGAATAGATAGGGTAAAGGGATGGATAGATAAAGAAAGGGCAAGTAGTTAGGTGTGTGGGTGGATAGATAGGTAGAGAGAAGAGCAGGTAGAGAGAATAGTAGATAGGATAGATGGATGGATAGACAGGTAGATAGATGAATAGATGGTGGGTGGGTGGATGGATGGATGGGCAGATAGAATAGATAGGGTAAAGCGATGGATAGATAAAGAATGGGTAGGTGGGTAGGTGGATAGGTAGAGAGAAGTGTAGATAGGGTAGATGGATAGATAGATGGGTAGATAGATGAATAGGTGGGTGGGTGGATAGATGGACAAATAAAGTAAATAGGGTAAGGATGGATAAATAGATTGAAGGATGGGTAGACAGCATTTATGAAGTACTTATGTATGCCAAGCACTAGGATAAGCCCTAAAATACACATACAAACAAGCCAAACTCATCCTCTTCAAAAAGCTTTCCTCCTAATGGGAGGAAGATAACCAATAAAGGGGAGTTGAGGGGTACTCCTTATGGCTGCCAGGTTAGAGATGTCTGAGAAGTGCTATGAAGTGCCTGGATCTGAGCAAGATAAAGTCAAACTTGGTCTAGCAGATTCAGGATAATAACAAAGAAATTCACTTCTACTGAGCAGAGGGAGTCAATAGCCCACCGTGAGTTGAGAAAGAATGAATGGCGGGTCACTGTAAAGGACTGGAGAGCACGGCACAGGGTCTCTTTGCCTCAATTTCTTAATCAGAAGCATCAAGATAATAACTTGAGTACTAAGGGTGTGTATTCATGAGTTAGCAACTAGAAATATTTTTGTTGGACAGATGTTTTTTTTTTCTTATATGAAATTTTTTGGGTGGGGAAGGAGAAGAGAAATGTCAGTGAAGGAGAATGAGGCAACTTCCTAGAATGATGGGGAACCTCATCTGTTATTGAATGAGAAGTTGAATTGGTATGTAATGTTTTTTTACCAAGAAAAACAAGTGAGAATTTTCAGTATTAAAGGAATTCATTTTGGGGAAAGATTTCTTTTTGAAAATCTTTGCTTGTCCCTCAGAATTTATATAGATCTCTAGGTAGACTTATAGCTATTGATATATCTGGAATAGGCAGCACAAATGGAATATGAACTTGACCCAGAACTGAACAGGAGAAGGCAAGCAGGCTAGATTGCCTTCAGGAAATGACAAAGCTTCTTTAATGACTCCACATCAGAGGTGGATAGCCTTTGGCTTCCTCTTTGGTCTCCAACATGTTGGGTAGAACTCCTGTGGCAAACTTATGAGCTAGCATGAACCAGAAATATATAAGATGGTTTATCTTGTATCATAGGTTTGGAACTAGAAGGAACTTTAGAAGTCATGCAGTTTAACACTCTCATTTTTACATTTAACATGGTTGACTGGACCCATTGTCTTAGGGGAAGGCCTGCTCTACCATTACTCAGGGTTCCAGGATACCTGAAGGGCGTAGGATGTCTCTTTCTTTATTGCCATCAGCTCAAGCCCCTCCCGGCTAGGTTTCCCCTCTCCCGTTTTTAGGAGACCAAATCATTCCAGGATCTTTTCCAAGAAAACCCCAAATGAGGTTACAAAGAGTCAGATGAGAATAAAGTGATTCAACAACAAAAAAGGCTTTCTGAAACTCAGTTGATTATCCCCAGTTGGGATTCCACAAGGAATTATGACTAAGTGGGATTGGCAAGGAAGAAGGGAAGGAGAAAGGAAGAAGAAAGAAAACCCAGTCAAAGGAGAGAATAGAGGCTTCTTTGAATCAGTCTTTAGTTTGGTCCCTGATTGTCCTTGAAGTCCCTGGCATGACTCTTGAAAAAGGATGCCATTTTATTTTCTTCTGTTGGTGGTGGTTTGTGTTTAAACCCTAAATATTTGATATGAAAAGGGGGGAAAAGGATTAATAGAGGTAAATGACAGCAAGCTCTCAGCTCCTTTTTTTCACAGTATTTTTAAAAAGCTGTCATTTCTTCAGCACACTGCAGCTGCTTTGCCTTCTGTAGGTCCACAGACCTGATTTGCTTTTACACCAGGAATGGATGCCAGTGTGGACAAGCATTTCAGACATGACAATTGTCAAGGACAGGGGACTTCAAGTCAGATCCCTTTCCCATTTTTTCAGTAATGAACTCATTTACACTTGGAGCTCATTTTCAAAGCTTTGTGCTGTTAAACAGTGATTTCCTCCAATTGCTTTCTTGGCCAATCTTCCCTTCCTGTTTAATCAGGCACAGCGCTGATACATTAAAAACAGTGAGAGCCTGCTCATTATCAGGAAAATCGACTGTAATACTATACACAAAGCCTGCACTGAATGATCAACCCAGGCGTAAACAAGCTGTAAGTGAAGGCAAATGTGTCCAACAAGCAGGCAGGGATTTGGGGTTCTATACCCAAGACATTTATTTCAAGGTTCAAAAGATGGTAATGGTGATAGTCATCTCTGGCATTTATGTAGTGTTTTGAAGATTTCCAAAGTACTTTGCATATAGGATCTCATTTGATCCTCCAAACAACCCTGTGAGGAGGTGTTATTATCATCCTCATTTTGCAGATGAGGAAACTGAGATTTAAAGAAATGGCTTGTCCAGGATCACATAGTTAATTTGTCTGAAACAGAATTTTGAACTCAGGAAATCAGGAGTTGAACTGTAAGTCCAGCATTCTATCCACTGAGTCACCAAGCTGAGCTAAATATGTATATGTATACATACACATGTATATGTAAGTCTATCTCTGTATCCATACACATGTGTGCATGCATACCTATATGTACTTGTGTGTGACTGCTATTTATTCTTATACCCTGATGCTCAGACAACTCCTGTATGTTAATATATGTGATGCACATGCCACACATCTGTTGTTGTCATCAGTCATGTCTAATTCTTAGCAACCCCTTTTGGAGTTTTCTTGGCAAAGATACTGGAGTGGTTTGCCATTTCCTTCTCAAACTCATTTTATAGACAAGGAAACTGAGGCAAACAGGGTTAAGTGCCTTGTCCAGGGTCATACAGCTTATAAGTGGCTGAGGCCAGAATTGATGAGTTTGAGAGAGAGAGAGAGAGAGAGAGAGAGAGAGAGAGAGACAGAGACAGAGACAGAGACAGAGACAGAGACAGAGAGTCAGAGAGACAGAGAGAGACAGAGAAAGAGAAAGAGAGAGAGATATGAATGGATGGATAGATGGATGGATGGATGGTTAGACGGATAGAGAGATGAATGGATAGAGAGAGAGATGGAGAGATGGATGGATAAATAGTGAGAGAAGGAGGGAGAGAGAAAGAGAAAGAGGGAGGAAGAGAGAAAGAGAGAGAGAGGTAGATCTATATTTATATATTTATATCTGTATCTATATGTTTGACCCAAAATGTCTATTTTTGAAAAACTGGGCATCAAAGTCTAACCAAGCTGAGTGAACCATTTAATTGATGAACTTAGAATCATAGATTTCACCCTAAAAGGGATGCCATTATGCATCTCTAGTCCAATAACTCATTTACAGATGAGAAAACTGCAATCTGTAGAGGACAAAACCACTTCCTGAAGATTCCATAGGTCAAAATGTGGAAGAGTCAGGATGACACTAAGCCTGGCATTCTTTCAATTACGTTCACGTCTCCCTCAAGTATCTTGTCTCTTTTAGTAACCATATACCACTTCTTTTGAGCAAAAGTATTCAATACCTTCTCCTTGTGTCCTAATCTTTTTCCCCCTCTTCCTCATGCATACAATAATTCCTGATATCTCACCTACTTCCAAAAGCCTGTTTTTTGTTATCACCCTGATGCTTTGATGACTCTGGCATGTTATTTCCTCTCAGCTCTTTAGTATTCAGTTTGAACTATATTATTTTATACCTAATGACAGATTGTTCAGTAATTATCCTCATATTGTTTTAGCATTTATATTTTGCTTCTGAGTAAAGAGTTAGAAGAGTTGTGTGCAAATGTGGATTTTACAATATACCATTAAAGGGATATACCAGTTACCATCCAATATACCATTAAAGGGATGGTTTGTGGACACTTTTAAAAAGGAAAATATCGATTGGCTGCAGGATATATTTATAAAAGCAGGGCACATGGTGACAATTGCCACGGCTTCATTAGCAACATGTTTACCCTCAGACTGCTCAAGAAGAGAATTGAAAAGTCCATCCCAATACCTACCGTGATGCTCACCACCATAAACCAAAAGGCATGAACAACTGAGTGAAATGGAGATTCAAAGGTTAGTCTGTAAAGCCCAAAATTAGTCATGGAAGCAATAAGAAAAAGTATATACTACCCGGATGAGTTGGGAAATTCTTGGTACATGATGCCAAAGAGCTGGATGTGCTCCCAGTGGGCAACAAATCTGTATGGAAATTGTTGTTCATGATGTTTCTGCCAAAAATCTCAGTCATGTAGAGAGTAGCTCAGCTGGCCATCAAGAACAGGGTAAAGAGAATGAATAAATTTCCCACATTTTGTTTGTGTTAAATAAAACTTCAAACTACTCTCTATGGGGAAAATAGATCATACCAGATTAATCTAATTTCCTTTTTTTCCCCCTAAAGTTGTTGTTGTTGTTAGTCATTTTTCAGTTGGATCCAACATTTTATGAACCCATTTAGGGTTTTCTTAGCAAAGATACTGCAGAGGTTTGTCATTTCCTACTCAGCTCATTTTACAGATGAGGAAAATGAGGCAAACAGAGTTAAGTAGTTTTCCCAGAGTCATCCAGCTAGTACATGTCAGAGGCTGGATTTGAACATTGAAAGAGGAGGCTTCCTGACTCCAGACCTTGTACTCTGTCCATTGTATCACCTACATGTCCACAAGGTTACTACATTGTAGATTAGAGGAATGCTGAAGACCTAGTTTACCTAGCTGTAAGCAAAGTATTTAACGATCTCATATTTGGGTGGGCAAGATGAAGGGAAGTGGACTGAGTGATGGTACCATTAGGTGAATTTGGAAATGGGTGAATCACAGAATCCAAAGGTTGGAAATCCACAGAATCTCAGTTGGACTGAACAACAGAGACCATTTAGTCCAATTGATATCTAAATAGGAATCTCCTCTATATCAATCCCAAATGGTCATCCAGTCTTGCTTGGAAATTCCTAGTAATGAGATCTCACTACCCACTGAGGCAGCCTATCCCCTTTTGGGAAACATCTAATTGTTGGGAAATTTTGTCCAAATAGAATTCTCTTTACTTTTTGCCCATTTCTTCGGGCTCTCTTCTCAGAGGATGAGAAAAACAAGTGTAAATCTTCTTCCACATGACAGTCTTTACAGTCCTTACAGAAGCATATCTCCTGGCCTCCCTCGGTTTTTTTTCTTTTCTGGCTAAATATACCTAGTTCTTTCAACTGGTTCTTACATGGCATTGTCTTCCAAACTCTCATTATTCTGGGTGATTGATGGGCTGATGACAGCCTCGATAGAATTCTCTCATTTATTGAGGAATTGTCCTTATTCTTGTTTTGTTCAACATTTTTATCAGTGACTTGGTTGATGGCATCTATGGCATGCTTTTCAAGTTGTCATACAACACAAAGCTGAGTGGACGGATTAACATTCTGGAATGCAAAATGTGGGCCTAGAAAGATCTTAACAAGTTAGAATGATGGGCTGAATGCAATTGGGCAAAATTTAATTGGGATACATTTTTCCTTTATTTAGGTTCAAAAAACCAATTGCAGAATAGGTGTTGCATAATGATGATATTAAACATAATAAAAATAATAGCTAGCATTTATGAATAATAATAATAGCAGCTAGCATTTATGTAGTGCTTTAAGATTTTCAAAACATTTACAAATAATCCCTCACCTTATCCTTCCAATAAAACTGAGAGGTGGAGGCTATCATTATCTTCATTTTACATGCTGAGAAAAGTGAAACAAACAGGGTTAAAGGACTTGCCCAAGGTCATGCAGCTAGTAAGTGTTAGAGGTCAGATTTGAACTTAGGTTTTTCTGATTTTAAGACTAGCATTCTATCTACTGTACCACCTAGCTGCCCCAACTAGTGTGAGATAGCATCCAGAATATGGTGAGAAGGTCCAGAAAGTCTACACTGAGCAGAAAAAGAAATTAAGGATGGGTGACCTGTGGCCCCTGCTCAAAATGGAGTCAATAGTATGATATGGCAGTTTAAAAAAAAATAGTACTGGACTCCATTAATAGTCATAGAATGTCAAGAATGAGGAAGATGATGGCACCACCATACTTAGCCCTGATTAGACATTTGGAGCTAGAAGGAAGACCTTAGTGGCCATCAGCTCTTTCATTTTTACATACAAGGAAACTGAGGCTCACAGAGGTGAAATCATTTTTCCAGGTTATACAAACAGTAGGTGACAGAGCTGGGATATGAATACAGGTCCTCTGGCTCCAAATTAATTGAATTTTCAAAGTATTTCTTCATTTCTGGCCAACACACCATAGGACACTGATAAGGTGAAATGTGTTCAGATGAAGGTGGCTGAGATGTCAGTAAATTCTCTTAGCCTCAGTTTCCTCACATAATTAAAAAAATTGGGAACCACTTGAATAGGGGAAAGAGTGCTGGTTTTAATTCTGCCTCTCATACTGGGTGATAACACCTAAATCACTTAATTCCTCTGAGCCTATTTCCTCCTCTGCCAGGACAACTTTAGTCCCTACTTCATCAGGCTATTCTGAAACTCTAATGGGATAATATATGTAAAGTTATTCATAAGCTCTGAAGTGCCATCTAAATGTCAGTTGTTATTAGAATAGATGAGAAAGTGATTTGTAAATTGCTATACAAATGCTGGTAGGTGTGCTTTTTCTTTCTTTCCTTAGCCATAAAGCAAGAATCACTGGGGTTAGGTACTTTGAAGGCATGTGAGACAATAACATCTTTTTCAAAAAAAGGAACCACTTTTCTTACAATTTCTCATTATGTTTGCTGATTCAGCCCCGCTGGGGAGAGAAAAAGATAAGAATTTCACTGAAGAAAGCAGCACTTTATGCTGTTAGAAGAATATCTCTGGTGCCATTTTACAAAACCAGTTAGTTCTCACACTCAGCGAAATGAAGCCTTTCCCTTCTCTCTTTAGACTTTTGGTGGTTTGTCCATTCTAACTCTTAACTTGTTCAAAACAAAGATTGCCTGAGGAAAAAGCTCATCCTTTCAATGTTGGTTTTAGCCAGAAAAGTAGCTTTGGTTGACCTCTGACAGACTTGGAATCATCTTTTTTTTTTTTTTCTTGAGCTTAAAAAAACTCTTGTTTCTAGATCTTGTGTAACCCAAATTCATGACTATTGCATTTGCATTTGCGTTTGCACCACTGAGGAAAAGAACAATGACTCAGTGCTTCATGGATGCTGTATCCTGGCATGAAAGCTTTGGAGAGGAATGACATTCTTCCTTCCCTACTTCAAGAGAGGTCATGGGTAATTCTAGACTCTCTTTGGGACCATCTATGAAGAAAGAGAGAAAAGACTTTTGAAGGCAAATATGTAAGCGGGAAGCTTATTCCCCAACAAATCCCTCCATTTCTAACCTGCCTCTCTACAGGTTTTGGGGAATTTCCCATTGGGTGAGATTAGAGAATCTCTCGGATTTGAATGGAGATATCTTCCTCCCTCCCAGTGGGAGAATTCTTTCACCTGCTCTGGGTCTCTTGAGAAGAGCAGAGTGGCTATCCTCCTGGCTCTTTTTCTTATTCCCCTCCATACTGGAATCAAATCTCCCTCTGAGAGGGGCAGGCAAGATTCCAGAGATATTCATTCAAGCCTCCCCGAGAGGCCTTTTTAGACAACACACTCGTGAATTGAAATCCCAACTTTTCTTTGTTACCACAATGAGAGGTTGAGCTCTGAGGAGGGCAGGAAAGCAAAGGCGGCTGATTATAGCCCAAAAGAGGACATCAGCCTGTTTTCCATTTAGAAGTTGTCTCAAGGCATCATATATAAACAAGGGAAGTCCAGATTTCTGGGATTCTGCCTTTATGTAGTGAGTGTGCAGCTGACTGCAGAGATGGAGCCAGAGAGAGGAGAGATGGAGACAGAAATAAGAAACAGATGCAGGCAGACAGGCAGAGAGGCACAGAGAAACAGACAGAGAGAGAGAGAATTCACTAATATATTTTTGAATGGATGGATAGAAACAGAATCAAAGAGAAAGAAGTCAAAATTAAGAAGAGAGAGAGAGAGAGAGAGAGAGAGAGAGAGAGAGAGAGAGAG
>NW_025390747.1:0-3388 GCF_016433145.1 Gracilinanus agilis | reverse complement strand
GGGTCTGAGCATGCCAGGCTGAGGGAACGGGGGAGAGCCGGAGAGGGGATGTTAGGAGCAGGGAGCCGGGACCGCCGGGACAAGTGTTTCCAGAGGGGGCGTCCCAGGGGGTGTGTGTGAGGCTGCCCCGCGGGCTTCCTGGGAGGTTGGCAGGCTCTGTGCCGGGCACCGGTGAGGATGGGGTCTCGGACCCCTGGGCAGCCGCTCCCGAGGCCCCTCCTCCAGATCGAGTTTCTGCCATGGAAAACAAGTTCCCCAAGACAGCAGGAGGCCGGCCGAGAGGCCCTGAAGCGCCCCAAGCTCCAGGCCGGGGAAGCATCCCTGCTCCAAAGGGAAGAAGGCCCGAAATATTGGTCTGCTGGGTGGATCGGCCACAGCTGGGGGTGGGGGGAGATGCTGCGAGGCAGGTTTGGGCCGGGAGTGGGCCGGATGAAGGACTGGCCCAAAGGAGTGGGAACGGGCAGCCGCCAGGCCCCTCTGCCCCCTCCCCAGCCCTCTCCCTGCCGTCCCTGGGCCTGGGGGCCCCTCTGTCCTCGGGTGGCCAGCTCCAGACCTCCCGGGGAGGGGGCTTTGGTCCCTGCCTGGCCCCTGTGACCGTTGTCATGGTGACACCAGGGCCCGTGGAGCTGGGATGTTTGGGTGCCAGGGAGGGAGGCCGGGCGGCCGAGGCTTCTCCAGCCCCAGCGTGTGGGAGAGATTTCAGGGTTTAATTAATTTCATTTGAGAGGTTCCTTCTCCGAGTGTGAACAGCTTCCTCTCGGGGGCCCTCCCTCCTGCAGCTCATGGTGGGGGGCGGAGAAGGCAGAGCAGGCGAGGAGCCCGAGAGAAGCCAGCCAGAGAGGGGAGACTTTCCCACCGGGGCTGCCCTCGTCCACCCAGAGGCAGCCATGGTGCATGCTGGGGAGTGGGAGCAGAGAAAGAGCGTGGCATGGAGAGCCCCTGAGCCCAGGGGAAACCGAGGCAGCCTGGCACAGAGGGCCCCCAGGGAGGGGGCAGCGGAGCCAGAATTCGAACCTGCATCCTCTGAATCCAGTGCCCTTTCCCCCCTAGCATTACTGCCTCCAGGGCCCCCCTGAGCTCCCTCTGCAAACGCCAGCACAGCCCCCAGGGAGGGTACCCTGGAGGCAGCGGCACAGAGACACGGACTGTGCGTGTCCTGAGGTCAACCGGTCGGCTTATTCTCAGGCATGTCAGGGTCTGAGGCCGGAAGAGCCGGCCTTTCCTTGGCCTTCCCTGGAGCTTCCTGAGCTCCTGGTGCCTCTCCCTCCGCCTGGCTGCTAGCCACAAATGGGCCCGTCCTCTCCCCTCCCAGGCTAGGAGCGAGGCCCAGGAGGAGGAAGAGGAGGAAGGCAGGACAGCGAGGCGGCTCAGGGGGGAGAGAGCCAAGCCTGGAGACAGGCAGTCCTGGGTTCAATTCTGGCCTCAGACTCTTCCCAGCTGTACCACCCTGGGCAAGTCACTTCACCCCCATTGCCTTGTCCTTCCTGCCTTGGACCCTGTGCACCGTAGCAAGTCTAAGACAGAAGGGAAGGGGTTAAAAAAAGAGGACGAGGAGGGGGAGCCCCAAACTCCTCCACTCGTGCCTCAGCAGGCCCTTCTGTTGGCCTGAGCGGCCTCCCAGGCTTCTGGCTGCCCTGGCACGCTGCCAGGGCCCTGCCCCGAGCCCCAGGAGCCGCTGTGGCCTCACCACCCCTGCCCCCTCCACGTCTGAGGCCAGATGGTGGGCGCAGGCTATGGGCTTGCCTGCCCAGCTCATCCTCAGAGCTGAAGGTGAATCCCTTTGACAGGTGGCAGCCAGTGGGGTAAGGTGCAAGGGGGGGGCACTGGGGGAGCCACGGGCAAGCGTGGGGCCGACAGCCTTGACCCCACGTCCCCAGGAGGGGACGAGCGTCGCTGGCTCCACCCCGGGCCCCCGAGAAGCCCTGGCAGGGCTGGCTCCCGTCGTGCCTGCTAACTGGGTCAGAGGATGTCTGCCTCGGGGACCATGAGGCCCATCTGGGAAACTGAGGTCCAGGGAGGGTTTGCTCTGGAATCAGGGTAGAATCAAGGCAGGCCCGGCCAGGCCTCCTGAGCCCCGGGCAGGGGGTTCCTGGACAAGCGAAAAGCTTCAGGCTCGGCATCCAGGGAACTATGAGGGGGAAAAGGCTCTGAAACGGGGTCTGGCAGCAGGGCCTGCAGTGGTTCCGGCTCCCGTGCTCCCTCGGCCCTCCTGGCTGTCACCCGAGCGGTGGGACTGGATGGTCTCTTGGGTCCCCTACTTCCTGCCTCGGTTTCCCCGCCTGTGAAAGAGATCTGACCGAAGGAGCTCTGAACCCCCTCCTAGTTCTAACAGGCAAAGCTCAGCGCCCTGGCATCTGCCCTCAGGGGAGGGGGTGGCTGAACCCTAGCAGTGGGGCCCCAGGACTCCCCAGAAGCGCTTGGCCGGGGCCCCAGAGAGGGTTGCCTCCCCCATCTTGGGGATCTGGCCTACGTGATTTCAGAGGGAGGCCTGAGGCCTTCTGGGCAGATGGGAAGTGAGGGCTGGGGGAAGGGCCCTCCCCCACTTCCAGCCCCTCTGGGAGGACAGAGCCCGGATGGAGCTCCTGGACTGGGACAGCCACGGCCTGGGTGTGCGAGCTTTTCTTGGTTGTGACAAGGAGGGAAGGAGTCAGAGGCCGGACCGACCCTGCCAGTGAATTTTGAAATAAAAATCTGAAAGGGGCCAAGAGAGAATGAGAAAGGAGGCGAGGTCCGCAGGGGCCCTCAGCATGCTGGGAAATGCTCAAAAACATTTGCCCACCATGCTAATGATACGGATAACAAGTCAGCCCCTTTGATGTGCCGGGAACATCAAAGACATCGCCTGGTTTGTCTGAATCCTGCTGCATGCCCAGCCAGGCCCGCCAGGCTGGGGAGGGCCATGGAGAGATGGAGGGAGGGAGGGAGGGAGGAGGCTGGCTGCCCATTCATTTGGCTGTTCACAGGGCAGGGGGGAGCAGAGGGGAAGGGGAGCCGGCAGGTTTGGTGGAGCCACGAGAGGAACTAGGAAGGTCCTCTCTGCAAATGGCTGGGCCTGCAGGCCTCTCCCATGGCCCCCTGCTGCCAGGAGTCACTATGGGAGCTGGCCTGGATCAGCCACTTATTAAAACCCCCAAGTCCCACTCTTCTCCTCCTTGAGAACTGGGGCTCTGGGATCTCCCATTCCACAGGCGTTTAGAAGTGCCTCCCACGCTCGGGGCTCTGGGTTAGGGGGGCACTGACTGGGGGCTACAGAAATGAGAAACGGCCCCGACTCCCTCCCTCCCTCCCTGCCTCCCTCCCTCCCAACTTCCTTCCCGCCACCTCTGGCTCTCTGGCTCTGGCTCTCTCTCTCTCTCTCTCTCTCTCTCTCTCTCTCTCTCTCTCTCTC
>NW_025390746.1:0-5899 GCF_016433145.1 Gracilinanus agilis | reverse complement strand
ATATATATATATATATATTCCCCCCCTCCCCAATTAACAAGAATTTACTCTCCCATTCAAATCACATGGCGTGGGAATGAAAAACAAAATGACAAACCACATAGATAGCAAAGCAAATTTTTGAACTGACAACTTCCAAAAAATATGTGTCTCTATTGTGCCAGGTATTGGGAAAGATGCTTAATCGTGCTTCTGCTGGAATTGAAATTGATAATTGCATTGCTCATTTGTGCCTGACTCTGTGACCCCATTTGGAGTTATCTTGGCAGAGATACTTGAGTGGTTTCCTGTTTTCTTCTCTAGCTCATTTTATGGATAAGGAAAAGGAAGCAAAGAGGATTAAGTGAATTTTCCAGGGTTACACAGCTAGTAAGTATTGGAGATTTGAACTTAGAAAGATGAGTCTTCCTGACTTGAAGCCTGGTAATCTTGATGCCATGATGGCAATAGGACAGCTGTATGAAGTCAAATAAATGTATCGAATGATACTAGGTACTTTCCATTTCTGTGGAATGGTTTTCATTGACAGTGAGTGTTATGGGAGAATTTGGAAAAGGTGTTAGGTTAAAGGGGATTTGGAAGGAATGTTGTCAGGGACTTGCTAGGTAGATAATATGAGTTGCAGGTAGGATGTAATGGTGAAATTCAGGATATAATATGAGGCTGAAGTCAGGGAGTATAACACTGAAGGTAACAAAGATCTCCAGGGGAGGATGAATTAATCTAAACAGGCAAAGAGCAGCTGGGCTTATAGACTAGGACTTAGACTAAAGACAAACTCAAGGGAAATAGACTGATAGAAATTAACTACAGGCTTTAGTTAATTTCACAGGAAGGAACTTGTTTTGAAGTTACACCTTCCTTCAAGATGGATACCCAGCTTCCCTTCAAGTCCAAGAGTATGTTGATTCTCTTCCTCTTCTTCCCTTTTCTTACTAAGTAACTGACAAAGTAACTAACAGGTTTGTTTAAACACAAAAGGGGTTTATTGTCTTCTCAGGTTAAATTGTCAGGTAAAGGGGATTAAGGAAGCCCTAACAGTTGTTTAAAGAAACCTCAGGTGGGGGAAGGGAAACAGAGATGGGGTTTGAGTAAGGTCCAGCCTTAACTCAGTTCTCAAAGTGATGATGGCTATCAAACCTCTCTAGATAAAGTACTGCCAGAGTATAGCTAAACCCTCACAGATTTGAAACTACTCTCTGATTCACTGTCCTTATTCACTCCTCACAGACATTTAAGTAAGGGAAGGAAGGTAGGGAAATGAGGTAGGGTATGGAGATACAAAGGGTTTATCTAAATTAACAAATCTCAAATAAATACTCCAAAACTAGGCTAAATTTCAATCTCAAACAGGAGAAGAAGCAGCTCAGCTGGCCCTGACTCTCTCCACGAGGTCCCAGGTCCAACTGAAACTTTCTTCCAAGATTCTAAACTCCAACTCAGCCAAAGCCTCTAAAACTGCCCTGACTCTCTCTCTCTGTACTACATGAGACATTATATACTTGTAGAGTAAAGATATATTTTAGAAGAAAGCCAGATACAGAACACTCATTCATTTGAAATGGGACATTTAATATTGGGGCAGATAAATCTTCCTCTCTATGTCACACTGCAACCTAAAATTACATTGCAAAAACTTTAAGGTAAACAAATACTTCCTAAAAGGTCTAGTCTTTTTATGATTAACATTTACATCCAAAATATAAAATAATATTAACATAAATTCTAAAACTGAGAATTGTGCTGTGAAGCAGATTTACAATATATAGCAAAAAACCTATTTGGCCAGAAGACAAAAGAAATGGCTTTTTTATCTAGATGATTTTGTATAAGTAACTTCACCTATTTAGACCTGAATTTCCTCATCAAAAAATAGGGGAGCCAGGATAAAAAATGATTTATTTTACATTATTTCCTCTATTTCCTCAAAAGATATAACTGACATTTTTTAAATTACCATTGTTCATTTACACACAATCTTCTTTGCCTTTATATGAAGCATTCTTCCAAACATTACACTGGATCTTTAGTTATCCATAATGGCATTTATATTCTGGTACTGAAGGTATCTTCCGATGCCATATGAAAATATATTATTTCTAAATTTGAATCATGATTAGTTATCTGCTCAAGTCATATCCTTGTACTTGGTCTTAAAAAAAAGCAAAAGGGCAAAAAAAAAAGAAAAAATTAAAAGTCACATAAAGGAGAGGTCAAGATTGATTATCTATACACACACAAACAAACATTATCTATACACACATAAACAAACATAGAACATATATGTTTGTAAATGTATATCTATGTCTAAATATCACTTTTAGGATCAAATATGAAATTTACTGTTTTGGTTATGGTTCAAAGCTATTCATAACCTTTCTCTCAAGAATCTTTACAGTGTTATTACACTTTGTACTCCTACCCCAGTCCAAGTACTAAGCATTCTCATAATACTGGAATTTGGTTTAATAACACTCCAGTAAAACCCATTAACTTCTTGCTATTCTTTAAACAAGCTATTCATTTACTAACTCAAAATATTTTAATGGCTATCACCATGACTGGAATAAACTCCTTTATGTCTGCCTTCTGGCTTCCTTGACTTTCTTCAAGTTTCAACTAAAATCCCAATTTCTCTGGGAAGCCTGTTTCAAACCCCTTCAATTGCTCTTCTAGAATTTAAATTTCATATTGCTTATTTCTAAATAGTTGTTTGAACATTATCTCCAAATTAGCTTGTGAGCTTCTTGAGAGCAGTGATTGCCTTTTTGTCTTTCTTCAAGCTTAGCGTAGTTCCTGAAACATAATAAAAGACTTTCTATTAATAAAATTTTATTGAGTGTCAGCAGAACCTATACCGTTCTTTTTATTGGTATTATTATGTTGAATCTTCACATTCAGTCATTCATTCAACCAATCAATGGGCAAGTGTATGTTAAGTATTTATGTGACATGCATACTACTAAGCAAAAGGGATACAAACAAAAAGCAAAAATTTTCTATACCTACCCTTGAGAAGTTTATATTATAATTGGGAAGACAATATATACATAAATGAACATGTAAGGTATTATACTATTAAGATTCTGCCTTTTTACATGGAGATATTAGTAATGAAGAAGGATTAAAAATTACTTTGTGAAAAAAACAACAGGTAAATCTACAAGTAAAAGTTGGAAGGTATAATTTTCTCTTTCATAGATGAACACTTCAATTCCTAAAAGGATTAGAAATGGAACTTTTTTTAAACATTTATTAATATTCATTTTTAACATGGTTACATGATTCATGCTCCTACTTTCCCCTTCACCCCCCGCACTCCCCCCACCCATGGCCGCTGCACATTTCCACTAGTTTTGTCATGTGTCCTTGATCAAGACCTATTTCCAAATTGTTGGTAGTTGCATTGGTGTGGTAGTTTTGAGTCCACACACTCAATCATGTCCACCCCGACCCATGCGTTCAAGCAGTTGTTTTTCTTATATGTTTCCTCTCCTGCAGTCCTTCCTCTGAATGTGGGTAGCATTCTTTACCATAAATCCCTCAGAATTGTCCTGGGTCATTGTATTGCTGCTGGTACAGAGGTCCATTACATTCAATTTTAGCACAGTATATCGGTCTCTGTGTACAATGTTCTTCTGGCTCTGCTCCTTTCACTCTGCATCTGTTCCTGGAGGTCTCTCCAGTTGGCCTGGAACTCCTCCAGTTTATTATTCCTTTTAGCACAATAGTATTCCATCACCCGCATATACCACAGTTTGTTCAGCCATTCCCCAGTTGAAGGACATACCCTCCTTTTCCAATTTGTTGCCACCACAAAAAGTGCAGCTATAAATATTTTTGTACAAGTCTGTTTATCCATGATCTCTTTGGGGTAAAAACCCAGCAATGGTAAGGCTGGATCAAAGGGCAGGCATTCCCTTATAGCCCTTTGAGCATGATTCCAAATTGGCAGTGAGAATGGCTGGATCAGTTCATAGCTCCACCAGCAATGCATTAATGTACCAATTTTGCCACATCCCCTCCAACATTCATTACTCTCCCCTTCTTTCATTTTAGCCAATCTGCTAGGTGTGAGGTGATACCTCAGAGTTGTTTTGATTTGCATTTCTCTAATTATTAGAGATTTGGAACACTTTCTCATGTGCTTATTGATACTTTTGATTTCTTTACCTGAAAATTGCCTATCCATGTCTCTTGCCCATTTATCAATTGGGGAATGGCTTGATTTTTTATACAATTGCTTTAACTCCTTGTATATTTGAGTAATTAGACCCCTGTCAGAGTTTTTCGTTATAAAGATTTTTTCCCAATTTGTTGTTTCCCTTCTGATTTTGACTACGTTGTTTTTGTTTGTACAAAAACTTTTTAGTTTAATATAATCAAAACCATTTAATTTACATTTTGTAATTTTCTCAAACTCTTGCTTAGTTTTAAAGTCTTTCCTTTCCCACAGATCTGAAAAGTAAACTATTCTGTGTTCACTTAACTTGTTTATAGTTTCCCTCTTTATATTCAAGTCGTTCACCCATTCTGAATTTATCTTGGTGTAGGGTGTGAGATGTTGATCTAGACCTAATCTCTCCCATATTGTTTTCCAAATTTCCCAGCAGATTTTGTCAAATAGTGGATTCATGTCCCAAAAGTCGGGCTCTTTGGGTTTATCATACACTGTCTTGCTGATGTCATTTACCCCAAGTCTATTCCATTGATCCTCCTCTCTGTCTCTTAGCCAGTACCATATTGTTTTGATGACTGCTGCTTTAGAGTATAGTTTAATATCTGGTACTGCTAGGCCCTTTTCCTTAACATTTTTTTTTCATTATTTCCCTTGAAATTTTTGATCTTTTGTTATTCCAAATGAAATTTGTTATAGTTTTTTCTAATTCAGTAAAGACGTTTTTTGGTAGCTTGATAGGTATGGCATTAAATAGGTAAATTAATTTGAGGAGAATTGTCATTTTTATTATGTTAGCTCGTCCTACCCATGAGCAATCAATGGTTTTCCAATTGTTTAGATCCAGTTTTATTTGTTTGGAAAGTGTTTTGTAGTTGTTTTCATATA
The DNA here is from genome assembly GCF_016433145.1 of Gracilinanus agilis. Taxonomy (NCBI): domain Eukaryota; kingdom Metazoa; phylum Chordata; class Mammalia; order Didelphimorphia; family Didelphidae; genus Gracilinanus; species Gracilinanus agilis. The sequence goes on along the minus strand of NW_025390746.1, from coordinate 834 downwards.
ATTGCTGTGTTTGTTTTGGTAGATAGATTCCTAAGTATTTTATATTGTCTAGGGTGATTTTAAATGGTGTTTCTCTTTCTACTTCTTGCTGCTCTAGTGTGTTGGAAATGTATAGAAATGCTGATGATTTATGTGCATTTATTTTGTATCCTGCAACTTTGCTAAAGTTGTTGATTATTTCTACAGGTTTCTTAGTTGATTCTCTAGGATTTTTTAAGTATACCATCATATCATCTGCAAAGAGTGATAACTTAGTCTCCTGCTTGCCTATTTTGATACCTTCAATTTCTTTTTCTTCTCTAATTGCAACTTCTAGTGTTTCTAGTACTATGTTGAATAATAGAGGTGATAATGGGCATCCTTGTTTTACTCCTGATCTTATTGGGAAGGCTTCTAATTTATCCCCATTACATATGATGTTTGTTGATGGTTTTAGGTATATACTGTTTATTATTTTTAGGAAAGGTCTTTCTTTTCCTATACTTTTCAGTGTTTTCAATAGGAATGGATGCTGTATTTTGTCAAAGGCTTTTTCAGCATCTATTGAGATAATCATGTGATTTTTGCTTGTTAGACTGTTGATATGGTCAATTATGTGGATGGTTTTCCTAATGTTGAACCAACCTTGCATTCCTGGCATAAATCCAACCTCATCATGGTGGATGATCTTCTTAATTACTTGCTGGAGTCTCTTTGCTAGTATTCTATTTAAGATTTTTGCATCTATGTTCATTACAGAGATTGGTCTGTAGTTTTCTTTCTCTGTTTTTTATCTCCCTGGCTTTGGAATCAGTACCATATTTGTGTCATAAAAGGAATTTGGTAGGACTCCTT
>NW_025390745.1:0-2618 GCF_016433145.1 Gracilinanus agilis | reverse complement strand
TCTAAAAAATTTTATTTATTTAATTAATTTAGAATATTTTCCCATGGATCCATGATTCATATTTTCTCTCCCCTCCTCCCACCCCCCTCCCATAGCCAGCATGCATTTCCACTGGGTTTTACATGTGCCATTGACCCAAGCGTATTTCCATATTATTGATATTTGCACTAGAGTGATCATTTAGAGTCTACATCCCCAATCATAACTCTATCGACCCATGTGATCAAGCAGCTGTTTTTCTTCTGTGTTTCTGCTCCCACGGTTCTTTCTCTGGATGTGGATAGTAATCGTCCATTACATTGATTGTGCCACAGCCCTGATAAAATCCTGGGAGGTGCTGTTGTTGTTTGGTCAGATCCAACTCTGTGACTCCACTGGACCGTAGCTCTCCATGGGATTTTCTTGGCAAGGATATTGGACTGGTTTGCCATTTCCTTCTCCAGTGGATCCTTTAGTCAGGCATGAGACTTATCCCAGGGTCACAGAGCTAGGATGTATCCAAGGCTGGATTTGAATTCAGGTCTACCTAATTCTAGTTCCAGTGCTCTATCCACTGAATTATCTAGCTGCCGCAAAGACTCATGATCACATAGCTAGTAAATGTCTGAAACTAGATTTGAATTCAGGGCTTCCTCACTCCAAGCCCATTGCTCTGTCCACTGTGCCACCTAGCTACCCCTTGGTGTAGGATTAGGGCTGTAAGATGACAGGGCTCAGTGGCAACGAAGTCTCCCTAATCCCTCTCAGCAATATGGATCCCACATTGGATGCTGGTCTTTGGATGAGTTTTGCAGTTAAGGGAATAGCTCTCAAGCAGGAACCACACATGGAAGAGACTTGTCTTTTCCCTTGCAATACCTCAGCCTGGGTTCATTATTATTTAGCCTAAGGCAAGTGAATAGATAATTCAGGACTCATCTAGCTCATGGTTTTCCCCATTCCTTTGTGATTCCAATCTGCTTTGGAACTCTGTGTGATCTAGAAGGATTATTCATTCATATGGAGATTAGAATACATTTTATAAAAAACAAATGTAAGATGAACAAAGAACAGGGTCAAATGTCCAGAGAAGTCCATCTAGTACTCTTCCACACTGAAAAATTAACCCCCCTGGAGTCTACATCAATGAAAACAGAATCAGCAGGGTTGGCTTTCAACTCCCAAGTTTAGTCAAGTCTGAATTCTCAACTCTCTGACCAAGATGTTAGCCGTGGTGTTACCCAGAGAAAGAAGGGAGACCTGTTTTGTTTTGTTTTGTTTTGTTTTGTTTCTTTTCCTTATGAGGAGAAGTCACTTTCCAGTGGCCTGCTTTCAAAATGTCATGGGCATGGGGGCAACTGGGTAGCTCAGTGGCTTGAGAGCCAGGCCTAGAGATGGGAGGTCCTGGGTTCAAATCTGGACTCAGACACTTCCCAGCCGTGTGACCCTGGGCAAGTCACTTGACCCCCATTGCCTACCCTTACCACTCTTCTGCCTTGGAGTCAATACACAGTATTGACTCTAAGATGGAAGGTAAGGGTTTAAAAAAAATGTCATGGGCATTAGAGGGTATTGTCTCCCCACCATCCCATTAAACAAGAGCCTTTCAGTATGATGTTTCAGCACATATGATCCCTGGAGATCTCAAAATCAGCTTTCTTCAGGGGCTGCCACTGAAGCTGGGAAAGGGAAGAGGCTAAGGAGTCCCCAGCCAAAACCCGAAGAGCAACCAACATCTTGAGATTATGCTGTGGACACCAGTGTCCTTGAATTCCCACTTTGACATCATGGCCCCTGCCAGGCCCTTTTCAGAGCCTCTCCTCCCCCATCATAGTTGAACAATATAACAACTTTAAGTAATTAAATTTATGTAAGTAAATGCTTTTCCCTCCACCTTTCCTATATATCTGGGGCAGGAAAAATCAAAAGGATAATGGAAACATGGTTGAAATCCCATGTAATTTTGGTTCCTTGGATCCTTTAGGATCAAAGATCATAGATTTAGAACTGAAGGAACCTCTCAAGATCAAGTAGTCAAACCCCCTCATTTTACTGTTGAATGAATGAGGTCCAGGCACAAAGTGATTTTCCCACGGTCATACAGTGCCAAGGGTCAAAATAAGGATCTTAATACAGGCAGAATGATATGATGAATAGAAAGCTGGATTAAAGTGAGGAACATTTACGTTTAAATTCTTTCTCCAATACTGGCTCTGGACAAGTCACTTAACCTCTGTCTGTTTTAGTTTCATCATCTCTAAAATGTAAGGATTGAATGAAGCCTCCACTTTCCTTTCTGAGTCTCTGTCAATGAGCCTGGAAGTCCAAATCCAATATGCCCAGCTGCCTGCTGTGATATTCAAAGATATATAAGCCTACAGATTCTCTGGGACAGTGTTGGTGATCCAAAGCCAGCCTTGGTTCAAGGACAAGCTCTGGGTCATTAAGAGTGCTAAGTAATTTCTCAAGGGTCATTAAGTTCATTCACCACCTCCTGTTCAATTCTGGCCCAGCTCATTGTCCATTCATAGTGTCTAAGCTTCCTTCAAAACTCAGCTCAAATGCTACCTTCTTAGGAGGCCCTTCTCAGTTTCTCTCTCTCTCTCTCTCTCTCTCTCTCTCTCTCTCTCTCTCTCTCT
>NW_025390744.1:0-3358 GCF_016433145.1 Gracilinanus agilis | reverse complement strand
CAGGAATAAAATAGCCAAATTCAAGAACTTCCAAATAAAAGAAAAAATTTTACAGGAAGCCAGAAAGAGACAATTCCGATATCAAGGAGCACCAATCAGGATCACACAGGATCTGGCAGCCTCCACACTACAAGACTGCAAAGCTTGGAAAATGATATTCAGGAAGGCAAGAGAATCGGGTCTACAACCAAGGATCACCTACCCATCAAAACTGACCAATTACTTCCAGGGAAATTTATGGGCATTCAACAAGATAGAAGACTTCCAAGTATTTTCACAGAAAAGACCAGGACTAAATGGAAAGTTTGATATCCAACCACAAAAATCAAGAGAAACATGAAAAGGTAAATAAGAAACAGAGGAGAAATGAAGAAAACTCTTATTTTAAAATTTGCCTCTTTAAGGGCTTCAATAAGATCTAATTATTTATATTCCTATATGGAGAAATGTTATGTGTAATTCTCTGTAGTGAACTCTATCCACTATTATAGTAATTAGAAGAATTATTCACAGGGAGAGGTTGGAGTACTAAATGGTCTAAGATGATAAGGGGGTGGGTGGGAAAGAGTGGGGTGAATAGTAGAGGACACCAAGAGAAACTTGAATGAATAAGAAAAACAGGATATTCTATTACACACAAAAAGGGCATGGGAAGGGGAAGGGATGAATACTATTATAAGAAGGAGGGGAAAAGGGCATTAAGAGGTAATATTTAAACCTTACTCTCAGTGGAATTAACCCTGAGAGGGAAGAGTAGCTATATCCATTGAGATATAGAACTCTATCTATCTAATCCTACTGAGAAAGTCAGAAGGGATAAACCAAAGGAAGCAGAGGAGTAGGAAGGTCAAAAAAGGGAGGGCAGGAGAAGGGAGAGGGAATTCATTAGACCTTAAAAATAAAAAGAGGGAAATAACAAGGGAGGGGTAGAAAAGGTAATAAATCAAGGGAGGGGACAAGGGTTACTGGTTTAAAACAAATCACTGGTTCAAAACGAAATAGCCTAAGAAAAAAGGGGCGAATTAAGAGAAGATACTAAAATGTTGGGGAATACACAACTGATAATTATAACTCTAAATGTGAATGGGATGATTGATTATACTAAATTAAAAAGCTTTTGTACAAACAAAAACAATGCAACCAAAATCAGAAGGGAATCAACAAATTGGGAAAAAATCTTTATAAGAAAAAACTCTGACAGGGATCTAATTACTCAAATATACAAGGAGTTAAATCAATTGTATAAAAAAATCAAGCCATTCTCCAATCAATAAATGGGCAAGGGACATGAATAGGCAATTTTCAGATAAGAAATCAAAACTATCAATAAGCGCATGAGAAAGTGTTCTAAATCTCTAATAATTACATAAATGCAAATCAAAACAACTTTGAGGTATCACCTCACACAACTCTGAGGTATCACCTCACATTGGCTAAAATGATAGGGGAGAGTAATGAATGTTGGAGGGGATGTGGCAAAATTGGGACATTAATGCATTACTGGTGGAGTAGTGAATTGATCCAACCATTCTGGATGGCAATTTGGAACTATGCACAAAGGGCTATGAAAGATTGCCTGCCCTTTGGTCCAGTCGTACCATTGCTTGGTTTGTACCCTAAAGAGATCATAGATAAAGAGACTTGTACAAAAATATTTATAACCGCAACTTTTTTGGTGGCAAAAAACAGGAAAACAAGGTTATGCCCTTCTACTGGGGAATGACTGAACAAACTGTGGTATATGATAGTGATGGAATATTATTGCTCTGAAAGAAATAATAAACTGGAGGAATTCCATGTGAACTGGAAAGACCTCTAGGAATTGATGCAGAGTGAAAGGAGCAGAGCCAAAAGAACATTTTACACAGAGACCAATACACTGTGGTAAAATAGAATGTAATGGACTTCTGTACTAACAGCAATGCAATGATCCATAACAATTCCGAGGGACTTATGGAAAAGAGCCCTACCCACATTCAGAAGAAGAACTGCAGGAGAGGAAACACGGAAGAAAGGCAACTGCTTGAACACATGGGTTGAAGAGGCCATGATTGGGGATGTAGACTCAAGTACCACACCTATGCAAGTATCAACAATTTGGAAATAAGTCTTGATCAATGACACATGTTAAAACTATTGGGGGGACAGGGGGTCAAGGGAAAAGTAAGAATATGAATCATTTAACCTTGATAACTTTTCTAAAAAATAAAAATTATTTTAAGTAAAAATAAAATAAAACAAAACAACAACAAAAAAATATCTGCTTAACCTAATCATTCAGTAGAGCAGAGAAAGCCCACTGAGGAAAAAACAGGCCAAACCCAAATATCAAGCAAATAAATCAGAGGGGCAAGATTACAGCCAATTACAGAAGGAGAAGAAGGGGAAAAATTAGTAAACAACAGAAAAATAGAAAAGAAGTTACAATCGACAGCTTCTTCCCAAGAAGTGAAGTAAGAGCAAATATCCTGTCCTTGTCCTGTCCTTTCTTTTTTCTATACCAGTGTTTTGTTTTTAATCGGTTCCTCTAATTAAAAATAGGAAAAAAATTTTTAAATTGATAAACAATTGGAAAAACATTGATTGCCTATTGGTAGGATGAGCTAACATAATAAAAATTACCATTCTACCCAAATTAATTTACTTATTTAGTGCCATACCTATCATAAAGTTCATTTGGAAGAACAAAAGATGAAGAATATCAAGGGAAATAATTAAAAAAAATGTGAAGTAAGGTGGCCTAGCAATACCAGATATTAAAGTATACTATAAAGCAGCAGTCATCAAAGCAATATGGTACTGGCTAAGAGACAGAAGGGAGGATCAGTGGAATTGACTTGGGGTAAGTCATGCCAGCAAAACAGCTTATGATGAACCCAGAGAGCTCAACTTTTGGGACAAAAATACACTATTTGACAAAAACTGGTAGGAAAACCATATTGGAAAACAATATGGGAGAGATTCGGTTTAGATCAACATCTCACACCCTACACCAAGATAAATTCAGAATGGGTGAATGACTTGAATATAAAGAGGGAAACTATAAGAAAATTAAGTAAACATAGAATAGTATACTTGTTAGATCTCTGGGAAAGGAAAGATTTTAAAACCAAGCAAGAGTTAGAAAAAAATTACAAAATATAAAATAAATAATTTTTATTACATTAAATTAAAAAGGTTTTGTACAAACAAAAAAAATGTAACCAAAATATGAAGGGAAACAACAAACTGGGAAAAAAATCTTTATAACAAAAAACCCTGACAGAAGTCTAATTACTCAAATATACAAGGAGCTAAATCAATTGTATAGAAAATCAAGCCATTCCCCAATTGATAAAAGGGCAAGGGACATGAATAC
>NW_025390743.1:0-6788 GCF_016433145.1 Gracilinanus agilis | reverse complement strand
GGAAGGAAGGAAGGAAGGAAGGAAGGAAGGAAGGAAGGAAGGAATTAGTTTTAGAGAGTTGCCTGAGGCCCCAAGTAGAGTCTTTCTCATGTCCACATAGCTAGCACTAGTAAGACTCAAACTCAGGTCATTCAGGCTCCAAGTCTGGCACTCTGTTTGCTATGCCAGCCTGTCTCTGACACCTTGATTTAGATCTACATTTCACATAGCTTTGACAAAACCTAGCAGATTCACGTGAAGCCTTCATTAGGCAAGTTACATCATTTCCAGAGGATACATCATTCCACAGCAGCTTGGATAGCTTCAGCCAGCTCTATTTTGAACTTCCATAAGCTCTAGGTTTTTCAGACTTTGTTAATGTTGGCCTGTCCTCAGTTTTTTTGGAAGGAAATAGCTTTCTTTTATTTCCATTGAAGGCTGAACTGGAGGAAGAAAGTCTAACGAGGCAAAAGATGAGTAGTTATCACCTGACTATCTGCCTATCATCAGTGCCAAAGCAAGGGCCCCATCATCAGATGTCATAACATGTTTTTGCATTGATTTCATCCTGCAGGTGCGGACACGGGGGTCAATAAAGAGGAGGCCTCCCTCAAGAAGATTCAGACGGTCTCAGTCAGACTGTGGGGTAGATCTGGGAGATTTGGGGGCAGCTGAATCATCTCAGGAGAATGGTGCCAAGGAAGAGGACAGTGATGAGGTGTTTGGATCCAAGAGCAAAGGCTTGGAGTCTCCCCAGTCTGGTAACAGGGCAATGGGCAGAGAATTGAGGAGAAAGCTGGAGTCTGATGACAAACCTCTGCTAAGGAGATCATGCAGTATGACCGAGAACCCAACAGAAAAGAACAGAACCTTGGAAGAAGCTAAATCTTATGGGAATTCTGTGAAGAATCAAGAGGAGAAACAGCAGACTACAATAGAAGATGATGGAGAACCACAGAAAGCCATAGAAAATAAAGAGGAAACTACATGTGAGAACTCCAAGGGAGATAAAAAGGAGACATCTTTGGGGGATTCTGGAGGAGATAGCGAAGAAAAGACAAATGAGGTCCCTAGTTCAGAGAAGGAGGAGACATCTGAGAAAACTGAAGAAGATGAAGAGGAGAAACCTGGACAGAAGAACATAGGGGCTAAAGATAGAGACCCACAACAGAGAACTACTATAGGGGCAGATGAGGAGAGGCCCCAGAATACTCCTGAAGAGAAGGAAGGAGATAATATCAGTGAGCCAGAAAAAGACAAAGAAGAGAATGAGCAAAAGGAAAGTATTTCTGAGAAAACAGACAATCAAGAAATAACACACGATCAAGGAAGCACTCCTGGGGCAGAGCATTCTCAGCCAGTAACAAATTCTGAGACCACCAATGAAGCCTCAACTGTGCAATCCACCTGCAGTGCAGAGGTAAATTGGTAGTATTGCTAATTATCATCTGCCTTCCCTGTCACATGCCTCTTTCGTTAATAATTTATAAATCTGCTTCAGAGTGTAATAATGAAGGTTACCTAGGTGGCACAGTGGGTAGAGTGCCAGGTCCTCGGGAGTCAGGAAGACTCATCTTTGTGAATTCAAATCCAGTCTCAGACACTTCTTAGCTATGTGACCCTCAGAAAATCATTTAACCCTGTTGGTCTCAGTTTCCTCATCTGTAAAATGAGTTAGAGAAGGAAATGGCAAGCTGCTTCAGTAGCTTTGTCTAGCAAACCCCAAATGGGTTCACAAAGAGTCAGAAACACCACAACTGAACAACAACCATAATGTGTGATAACAAAGGATGTAGGCTCTCTAACCTTGTGCCTTGCTAGAGTGGAGAATGGTTCATTCTTCTATGAGGGTATTCTTTGTGTTAGTTTCCTTATCCATGGTTCTGGAATTTTTACCAAACAAAAGTAAATCCACTTGGGTGCCTGAAAAGTAAGTGGTCCACAGAAATTCCCTTCTCCTGACCTGTTCATTTGATCTGCAGTGAGGATGGAGCAAAGCAAGGTGATTTGACCCTAAGCTCCCCTCATACTCTTCCTCCTCCTTCTGGTCACCCAAATATGCCCAGCTGCTACCAAAATACATTGAAATTTGTTGTTTGGGAAATATTAAGAGAGTAAAGAGTAGCCCAAATGATTGAATTCAAGACCTAGGGATGTTGAACAGTAAGAGTTAGATGAAATTACAAGAATGAGTGAGAAGATGTTAGGTGGAGTTGAGGGAGAATTGGGGTGGGAGTAAGGGGAGGGGGAAGGGCTTCTCACCTGCTCTAAGTACCCTGAAGCCTAGCCACAGTAAGTGGGGAAAATGAGAAGGAAAGTCATTTGATAAAATTCTGTTCTTCTCCACATGGCTACAAAGCAAAGGTGGCCACTAGAGACCTTAGTCAGGGGATGTGATAGTACTGCTATTCTCCGCCCCAGTTGGGCCATAGCTAGCCTGGGGAACATAATTTAGATGGGACAATAATAAAATGAAGATCCATAAGAGGACAACCAAGATGAAGGGACTATAATACATGACATACTACTATTGGTTGAAGATACAACAGGGAGATGAGAAAATATATAGAAAATAAGCTGCCTGCCTTTAGGTATTGGAAGATTTGTCATATAGAAAAAAGATCAGACTTTTCCTGCTTGACCCCAGTGGGCAAGATTAGTTAGTATCTACAGAAAGAAGTTATAGGTAGTCAGATTTTGGTTCAACATCAAGGAAAAATTTTTAGCTATTAAAGCTTTCCAAACCCTCTGCCTTGGGATAGGGAAAGGAGAGATATAAAGAAAAGGTATTAAGTTCCCCATTATCAGAACTCTTCAAGAAGAGGTTAAGGGTATTATGAGGTTCATGAATCAGATTTGGATAGCCCCACATGATCTCTGAAATGCCTTCTAACTCTGAAATTCTGTAATGCATGCCATGCTGAAATCAATGTGACTCTAACTAAATAAGGGATGCTTTCGATTTCTGAAGGACCATTGATTATCAATTTGCACTACTAGAGATTAGCTCAGAGATCTCCATAACATCTTTATGAGGCAAATACTTGGAATAATTGGGAGAAAGGGGATATACAAGGGCAGCTGTGATATAATAGATAGAAAATTGGCCTTGAAGTCAGGAAAATTCAGGTTCAAATGTTTCTGAATCATACTATGTGACCCTAGAAAAGTTGTAACTTCTCCATTCTACAAATTTCAGGTATTAATCTTTATTGATGGAAGGAGTTTCTTCACCTGGAGATCTCTATGAGAATGAAATAATAGATTTAGTCCAAAACTTACAGACATAAAAATTTAATCCTGCCAAGTACTGTATGAGGCTCAAATGAAGGCGAGAGACAATAAGAGATATAAGAGACCAGATCAGTCAGTCATAGTAGAGTGAGGGAGTCAAAAGTATCATGGTGCAGATGGGGCTTGACTGAAACCCCAGAAGAATCTTTTCTATTTGTTTTGGATTTGCATGGGCATTGTCTCTATCCTTTTCTCCCTCCCTTTTGCAATGTGGCCAGGCAGATCCGGACTAGAGACTCAGGAAGCAAAAACTGATTGATTAAATGCTTTGGTAAATAAGCCCCATGTTCAGTGAAAACAACAGTATGGACTTTGGGTTAGATGAGAGACATGGGTTTGCCTTGTGGTAGTGGGTCCCTGAAGGATGCAAAGGACAGGGGCATTGTTGGGACATCCTGGAATCCTCAAAGATCTTCTGGGTGGCTGTAGATCTGTGTGACGCAAAGAGAAAGAAATTTGAAATCAGGAAACCTGGGTTCAAAGCCCAGGTATGCTGCTTATTAGTTGCATGACTTTGGGAAGGTCATTGGATGTCTCTGGACCTCAGGTTCTTTAGGACAGAACTCAGCAGTTCTTCCCAAGTTGAAATCTCTGATCCAGAGGCACTAATGCAAACAGAACAAACTTCGGCAAAATAATGAAGTTGGTTGAGATGGTATTTGCCCATCTAAGTTACCCTCAAACTGCTCCTGGTTGTACTGAGATCCCTCCTCTACCTCCAAAACAGCACTAAAACAATGGAGGCAGGTAGGTGATCCAATGGATAGAGCACCAGGCCTGGAATCTGGAAGATTCAATCTTGCCTAGGACACTTACTAGCTGTGTGACTCTGGGCAAATCATTGAGTCTGTTTGCTTCAGTTTCAACTGCAAAATGAGGATAATAATAGTATCCACCTCCTATTGGAATTGGGCTTTAAAAGGTTGGATAAAAATACATACAGGATAAGAGAGAAAGAGAAGGCATTTCAGACTTAAGAAACTGCATGACCAAAGACAAGGAGCCATAAGAATGCCAAACATAATGCAAAAAAGAGTCTGATCAGAATATTTTGTACATACTGGGAAGTGACATGAGATCCAACTTGATTCAATCCAACAAACTAAAATTTATTAAGTGTTGGAGGAGTTTCTTAACCTAGTTTCTTCTCTTTTCTTTTCTTTTTAATCTTTAGCTTCTGTCTTAGTATCAATTCTAAGGAAGAAGAGTAGCAGGGGCTAGGAAATTGGGGTTAAGTAACTTGCCCAGAGTCACACAGCTAGGAAGAGTCTAAGGACAGATTTGAACCCCAGGTCCTTTCAACTCCAGGTCTTGCACTCTATCCACTGTGCTACCTATCTGCCCCACAATATATTTCTAGAAGAATGCCTTTTCATAATGCTCAGCAGCAGAAAAGCTAAAGAAGAGGACTTCCTGTCTTAAATTTTTTCGTCATGATGAGTATTTAAGTAAATATAAATTAATTTCAGGAGGCAGAAAATATTAACAACTGGAAGATACTAGAAGGAATCTAGTGATTCTAAGAGATAAGAATAAGGAAAGGGTTTATTGTAAGCATGGGTTACAGCTTTGTGCAAAGACCTGGAGGTGGGAGAGATAATTTTATGTATGAGAAATAACTAGTAGCCCGGACATATCAGAGAATCACAGAAATACTGAAATATAGTTATATGTAGGACCAGGGCTTGCAGCAGATTTTACGTCAGTCATTCATGTACAAGCCTGATTAAATTTGCAGAAAATTTCACCAGTTAAGCAAGGTGATGAATTTTTTGGTGATAGCAATGATTAAAGATGGACTAAATTTTTAGAAGCTTATTGTCAGTAAATAAGGTGATGCTTTTTTTTATCATAGCAATGGTTAAAGACAGGAGACAGTATTCATAATGATAAGACCAGCAGTGAGAGTATAGCTAGTTATCTGTATTTGTGCCTTATCACCCTACCAGACTAATTCCAACAATAAAGAAAGCAAGATGGCGCCAGATGGTAGAGAAAGCCACAAATACAAAGCAAGGGAACTTAAACTTTGTATTCTAGGAGAATTGTTCAGGTATTAGCAGGATTTTCCCAGGCCCTTTTCCTAATTCATTTCTCTTCTCATCTCTTCCCAGGATGACACCAAAGTACAAGATACCAAAATGTAAAAAAAGAAAAAGAAAAAAGAAAAAAAGAGCTCTATTATCCACCCTTGATGAAGTTGCTGGAGTCATCTCTGGAAGTAGCAGCAACAGCATCTGCAGGGGAGAAAGAAGCTCTGTTGGGAGCTCATGGGATATCAGGAATGCCAAAGATCTAGAATCAGCCTGAAGTCAGAGAGGGTTACTGTTGCCTCATGGCTTCCAGGCTATACTGTTCTTTAGAGGAGTGGAATGAGAGGATTTCGATGTAAAAAGGCTTTTCACCAACAGAAATTTGGTGTAGGACATTCATTGCCAGATTTTATAGAAGAAACCTATTCAAAACCTCTCACCACCAAACTTGGAGTGAACCCAGAGTCTGGCTTTCAGGGGACTGTCCATCTAAGCAGCTGAGCTCTGAACACCAGACACTTTTCTTGAGTCATTTTTTGATGTAATCCATCAGACATGCCTATGTCTAAGTTGTAACCTTTGTAATTCTCTGAAATTCTTACAGTTTTCATATGTAAGTAAAAACAAATTTGGGAACAGGGTGGGGGTGGAATCAGGGTAAGGGATGGGTTAGAATGGAAAATAATGTGAATACTAAATCAGAAAAGACAGGCTTCTTTCAAAAAAATAGGACTTTTGAGACAAACTTGCAGCTCACTCAGCTTTGAGATGGCTAATCAGTTTTTCAAGGACTAAACTAGTTGAGGTAAGTGTTGAAACATTTGTTTCAACCTGTACCATATTTAGTGCAACAGTCTGAGCTTACTTTTCCTTTTGGAAATAGTCTTCCTAGCTTAGGACTGCCATGGCAACCCAGGCATCCTCCCTTTCCGCCATGTTGTGAGGGGGTAGCCTCTCCAGTGGAAAAGCAGGATGTCCTCAGCACCAGATGGGAAATCAAAACACCTGGACTTCATTCCTGACTCCTCTCCCTTTTCCTTCCTCTCCCTCCTCCTAACTCACTAGGTGGCCAAGTCAAACCCTTTGTTCCTCTGTTTCCTCATCCACCAAGTAAAACAAAACCTGCCCTCTACCGGCGTGAAAACTTATGGTGAGGGCAAGTTTATGTTGCTATTCCAGAAAACTTTTCTTAATGAAAAGATCTGTTAGTCTACTTTAAATATTGCCAGGTAGATGCTTTGTGGCCTTCAATACATGTGTCCTAGATGAAGGTAGTCATTCTTATTAGTTGTTTGGAAATTTGATCAAGGTCACTTAGCCCCAGGTGCCAAGCCCTTCATGCTCTTCCTCAAAGAGTTGCTATTAGGACTGAAGGTAAGGGCAAAGAAAAGAAAAGAAGAGAAAAGAAAAGTAGAGAAGAGAAAGAAAAGAAAAGAAAAGAAAAGAAAAGAAAAGAAAAGAAAAGAAAAGAAAAGAAAAGAA